>NW_007249858.1:369629-447147 GCF_000164805.1 Carlito syrichta
CTGAATGAAACGTAATTGTACACCTAACCCTTAACTGTACCCCACAAAACCATAATAAAAAATACTGATTAATAAAAAAAATGTGGTACATATACACAATGGAACACTACGCAGTCATAAAGAAGGACAAACATGTGGACTTCGCAGTAACTTGGATGGATTTAGCATCTATCATATTCAGTCATCTATCACAGAAACAGAAAACTGAGTACCACATATTCTCACTCATAAGTAGATCTTGAATAATTATCATAATACTATAAGAAAGGGATTGGCAGTAGTTAGAAACTGCTGGGGGTGGGGCATAACTCATCAACAAGAGTAACTGCATAATGGACATTTGTATACATAACCCTGAATTGTACCCCACATCTTTTAAATAAATAAATAAATCCATTTCATGAAACAAATACGGATTCCTTAGTCCCACCCCAAATATATTAAAGCAGCGTATTGAAAAATCAGAACCAGGTGTGTATTTTTAAATATCTACAGAATCTTTTGATGATTAGCATGGTTAGAAGTCATTGAAATAAAAGACACAGTTAGAATGTTTGTTCTATAGCTCTCTATCAAATCCACTTGCCAGACTGCTGCCTATTAAAATAATACTGTTCAGTTCTTTATAGAAATGCCTCAATAAATACAGTTTCATATTTTCTCTCTACTCTTTTGCAATGTCACTATTTATTAAAAAGTATATAAAGACTGTCCTTGTATCTTTATTTTGTAAAATTATACTCATTATTTTGTTGCCTAATGTTTCTTACATAAAGCAACACATGAATGTTTATCTCAAAGATAGTGGCTTAGAGATTTTGCCTTATCTGAAAGTCCATTTTGCTTCTTGTATTAGAGAATGAGAGTTAGCCCATTATTTTTTTCTTTATTGAACTTCCAGGAAGCTGAATATCTTTCTTATGTCTACAACAACTACCATCTATTATTGATTATTGCCTATTTTCCCTTGCTTTAATGATTTTAATACATCTGTAACTCTTGTTCAAAGCCAACTAGCTAAAAACCTTTTTTGGAAGAAAATATGGCAGAAACAAAAAAAGAATGTGATGGTTTGGTACTCTTAAGTATCATGAACCTTACTAGCTAAATTTTACGGGATAAAACTTATGCCACAGCATTGACTTTTTTTATACTTCATTCATAATCCATATAGGCTGTTTATAAACAGATGCCTAATATAATTTTCTGATGCCAGAATCTTTTAGAATACTAACATTTTTTTAATTGTGCTCTAATTTATTTTGCTCTGAAAAAAATAGCTCTAAGGCTTACTTTAAAAAAAATTGTATTTAGTGTATTATGGTGCCAGCAAGTATGTAACCAAGACAACTTTGGGAAGCAGTGGTAAATACAAGAAGGCATTGGCAAGTTGAGTATCTTTGTATGTGGAATCACAAGCAGACATTTAACCTTACTTTTTATTCAATACTCCTTGACTGCCTTGAGAAGGGTAATTCTGATTCTATTTGACAGCTTAGGCCATGGCTACTTATTACACCACACTTCAAGAATGTCAGTTCTACTCTAATACTCTCCACTGAGCCACTCCCTCTTGTCCTTTTGTGTCCTCTCCTCTCCTGTCCTCTCCTGCCCTCTGGTCTCCTCACATCCCTTACCCTCCCTTCGCTCCTCTTTTCTCCTACCAGTTTCTCTGTTGTTACTTTCTTACTCCCATTAATCTCTTTTCTTTTCCTTCATACATCACAACAACACTTATATTCTTTAATTACGCTTATTAGGAGCCTAAGGATAAAGAGTTTCCTAACTAATTCTGAAAGAAGGACTGCCAATTGAAAGTAAGCTTTCTTGGAGGCCTCAAAATTCCCAGAAATGGTCCCGGCTCTCTCTTGGATGTTGGACCATTGCTGTTTCTCTTCATTATTACATTTAAATATTTATACCAGAAAAAGTTTGCCAAGTTCCTAATAAGCACAAAAGAAAATAAATTCATTATGCTCAGGGTGATTAGTTTTGCCGCAAAGTCTACTACAGGGCAGCTGTTTGTTTTCAGCATTCATTTTCTTGGATCAGTCAGGTAGACAGCTGTTTTTTTTTTTGTTTTTTTTTTTTCCGGACATTTCTGTTCATTTGTGTTCCTTTGAATTATAATAAATCTAAAATCACGTTTTCTTTTAAAAGTTTAGTCTGGAGCTCACAATTTTATCATTGAAAAAAATCTTTATATTGCTAGTTCAAGAAAGTATATATATATGTTCTAGGCATTTTAAACACATGCAAAAACTATGTACAATAAACTGCCTTAATTCATCAGAGCATCAGTAAAACAAAGTTCTGTTTTATGTGACTGCAGTATGTTCTCATAATTCCAGTGCAAAATAAAATACTGCTAGTGACACACAATCATAAAATTATAAGAGTGTGCTACACTTTATGCAAAGGATGTACTCCTGACAGTATGGGTACAGCAAGGCTTGTGAATTTCCACCCTCTGATATGATCATTTGACAGTAAGTAGTTGAATACTTTCTTAGGCTTTGTGTGCAAAATGCTAAACCACCTGGTCAATCCATTGGGGAAAAATCAAACTGATAATTTGGTGTCATGTAGCCTAAACAGTAGATTGAGCTTTTTAGTTTGCTGAGTGTTAATAATTTGTATAGTCTTACTTACAAGTAGTACAAAACATATTTAAATTTGTTTTCAGTTGGGTAATATGCAGTAGATCACTTTAACTAAATCAACCAGTAATTTAATAGAAAGTAAAGAAAAAAACATAATGCAAATATTAATAGATATGTGGTGATTGTTTTGCTAATATCTTATTTGTTTGTTATTTTGCCTTATTTTTATTTTTTAAGCAAGATGATAACACTAGCGTTGTCATGAAATGCGACTTGTTTTTTCCAGGAGAAGGATGATGGGGAAAGAGTTTAACCAACCTGTTCACACTTTCTAAGGAAGGTTAAAAAGCAGAAAATTAGGTTTTTTGGTATCCAGATGTGTCTCTTTGTGACAAACAAATAGCTAAATGGAAACTATTTTCTGGCCCTTACTATCATCATATATAAACATTCACAGTTAATGGGAAAAAGATCGCCAAAAGTCTCAAGCTTAAAAAATAAAATACAATTCTGTGTATCAAAATTCAGATATTTCTTACCTTATGATGGTATGTTAATATTTGTATTTGATATGTAATCATAATTTTGTTATAAAGCTTTAAAATATTGGGCATTTTCTCATTATTTTCTCACAGAAAGTGATGTTTGTCTTATTATTTTCAGATTGGTCAGAACTTTATTCAAATAATGTGGCCTATTGATCAAATAATTTAGAAAAAAACACATTCGTAAATCATATTTTACCAACATACTGATAAAGTCCTGATGAAGAGAACTTGTCTTAAGCCAGATTGAAAATTTTGTACTCAGGAAAAATAATTAAAGAAAAAATAACTATCTGGGGCAAATTATGCTTTATTTGTCTGTGTTTTGATTAAAGGGATTTCTCCCTCAGAGGAAAAAAAAATACATCAAAGAACTTCATTTCACTAAAAACCTAAATATTTCCAAGCCTGTCAAACCAATAATATTTTTATAATAAAAATTTAATTTCAATCATTCTGTAATGTCTCAGTTGACTCCGTGCTTGATAAAGACAAAGAAACTATCTCTAATCATTTTATCTTGTTACTAATGGACTCATTATTGAAATGAATGTACCATAACAACTAATTTCAGAATTGAAATACAAATTAAGTGTCAAATAAGATTTTTATGTTTTCTTATTTCATTTATTAATGCACATTTCCTTATTAGTACACATGTTAAATGGTGGCTTACAGTATTATCTTATTATCTGTTTTAGACGTATAAACCAGACTTCCTATTTGGTTCATAAAGTACCTGATGGCAAGGACTAAATCAAATATACCTTTTGTTTCTTGTAGTTACATAGTATGCATTCTACAGCTACAGAAATGTTAAAAAAATTTGATAAATATTGCTGAACTAAAAGGCAGTGACGTGAATATATACAAAATATTTTTAGAAGTATAGTCTAACAAATACATAAAATCAAAAACACTAGAATTAGTTTTGGCAATAATCAAGGTGATTATTTTTGTGATACATAGGCATTAGCTAAGACTGAAATAAGCCAAAATATTCATTCTGAAATTTAATTTTCAATCGTCTCTTACAGCTACTTTTTGAGATCTGACGATGAATAATAAAACAATCTGTTTCAAATTAGTTTCCTTGCTTTTCTTGTTCATTATCTGATAGGTTTTCTAAAGAACAGAAAAATTGAGAAAGAGTGAACAGTAGCAGAAAAAGAAGATAGAAGACATGGATAAATTATTTTTAAAATAAGGGGTATATAACTGACAATTACTATTATTTTAATGGGTATTATGTAATGATGTTTTTATATTCTTTGAGTTCGGGTTTACTTATCAGTGCTCTGATATAGAAATGTAAAAGGGAAAAAATTGACCAAAATTTCATAAAACACAGAGTTCAGGTAAGTGTCTGCTAGTGGAAATAATAATTGCTTTTTAACCAACAATATACATGTGATCTAAAATTTAGACTTCACTTTTATTTGAGAAATTCCAAACATAGAAAAATATAAACATCTTGAAATCAGATAATTATAAGAGATTTATACAAGCCATTTAATACATTTAGTACATTTGCCCAACACCAAAACAATGGGAATAGATTATTGTTTTAGTTACTGTAGGCATTGCAATCAGAGATATATGGGTTTCACTAAAATCATCTATTGCTGTCATGTTAGATAAATCAAATGTACACCTTTAAAAATTCTCATTCTAATAAGACCTTTTCATGTCTTTCATGTAGTTGAATATACTTTTTCTAGAAACATAGTATATTTCTAGCTTAATACTATTAGAAAGTTTTACGTGATGCTTCTAATAAAATGCAGAATACTTTACATAGCCTATAAAGAGCATGAACTGGATCTTGCTTACTTCAAATACCTAATCTTGCGCCGTTTTCTCTTTTACACACTACATAGCAGCCACACTATCCTTGCTTTTATATTCTCCAATATACCAACCTGGGCCTTTGCATATGCTATTAATTATGTTAATATATGTAAAGGATTTACCACAGAATCTGGCATGTCATGAATTCTCAATGAATAACTTCTATATTTTTTCTTACTATTTATTAATATTTAATCTTCATAAAACTCTATGAAATCTTATTATTCTGTATTACAGACAGGAAAACCAGTGCACATACAGGGTAAATAACTCGTAAGATCACATTGATAGATAGTAAAGTGGTGAAGCTGCAATGCAACCCAGCAAGATTGCCTCAGAGCCCAAGTTTTTAACCACCAGCCCATAAAGTAGATTACATACTCATTCCTCTTTTTAGACAAAAACTGTACATAGCCATAAAACTAATAATTAACAGAGCTGTAATCAAATGTATCTGATTCCAAAACGTATGCCTCTTAATGAAAAATAAAATGAACAATATTTTTTAGCTGGAAAAGTCCGTGTGGTCACTACTAAGGTTGCACAAATGGATCTTAACTAAGGGGAAAGTTTGATCATCTATAATAGCTATGTAATAGCTCTGAAGCTAAGTAAAGGGAAACTTTGTGGAATACTTCTGAGGTAAACTGGGTCTTCATGAGCAAGAAGTGAAAAGTGAGTTTAAGAGTTTCTATACAACACCCCCACCCATTCCCATCCTTACTCTGATGATTGCTTGAGAGGCCTGAAAGTAAAAATGACATTTTGTGTTTGGAGAAGGTAGACATGTTACTAATCAGTATATCTCTGCTTCCATGACCTAGATCTAACCAGTTGGTTGGCTATTTGAAAGGCAGAAATACATACCTATCTCTTTGTCACTTGGGAAATTTATAGAGTGCTGCTTCCATATCTCCCTTACCTTCACCAAAATAGTTTTGTAATTAATATGGATTTTATTAAAAAGTTGTGATTGAGCAAAATAAATAATCAACAGAGTGAATAGAGAACCGATGGAACAACAGAAAATGTTTGCAAATTACATCTCAGAATCTACAAGGAACAAACAACTCGACATGAAAAAAAAATAACCCCATCAAAATTGGAAAAAAAGACATAAATAAACACTTCTCAAAAGAAGTCATACAAGTGGTCAACAAACATATGAAAAAATGCTCCACATCACTAACTATCAGATAAATGAAAATTGCCTCACACCAGTTAGAATGGCTATTATTAGAAAAAGAAAGAACAGTAGATGTTGGTACGTTCGCAGAGAAAAGGAAATACTCATTTACTATTGGTGTAGTTACAAACTAGTTCAATCTTTGTGGAAAACAGTATAGAGATTTCGCAAAGAACTAAAAATTGAATTCTCTTTCAACCCAGCAATCTTACTACTACCTAAAGGAAAATAAATCAATATACCTGTACTTATACATTCATTACAGCACTAATCACAATAGCAAAATCATGGAACCAACCTAAGAACCTAGCAATGATTTACTGGATTTGAAAATCTGGCATATATATATATACTGGATTTGAAAATCTGGCATACACACACACACACACACACACACACACACACACACACACCATGGAATACTATGTAGCCATAAAAAATAATGAAATCATGTCATTTGCAGCAATATAGATGGAACTGGAGATTATCGTCCTAAATGACTGAGAAACAGAAAACCAAACACTGCCAGTTCTCATTTATATGCAAGACTAAATTGCCACAAATATGGACATAATAGACCTTGGAGACACCAATAACGGAATGGTGGGGAGGGAGTTTAGGGTTCATAAATGACCTATTGGCTACAATGTTCACTATCTGGGGAATGGACCACATGAGAACCAATTCCCCACCACTACAAAATATATCCATGTAACAAGCATACACATGTATCCCCTAAGTTTACAATAAAAATTTTGAAAAGTGTTTTCAAGTAGATGTGAAGAGAAAAATTCAAAAAAGTTGTGGATTTACGTAGCATCTCTCTACATCATCAGTACATGAACAAACACACATGAGTGTGCACACTGGCATAGTCCAGCAAGTCAAAGTAGTGTTTAAAGTTATTCAAATCTTTATGTTACTTAAGGAGCTGTTACAAAGAATTTAGGTTTCTATAACAAAGTACCACTGAGTGTGTGACTTATAAGCAACAGAAATTTATTTCCTATAGTTCTGGAGAGGCTGGAAGTTTGAGATCAGGATACCACAATATTCAGATTCTGGTGAGTTCCATCTCCCTGGTTTCAATATGACTTCCTTCTTATTGTATCCTCACATTGCAAAATGATATAAGGCCTTTCATCCCACTCACCTTCATGACCTAATCACTTCCAAAATAAAGGCACCATGTTCTAATACCATCGTAACTACATGAATGCATGATTTTTAGGGGAACACAAACTTTCAGAACATCACAGTAAAATTATTTTAAAACACAAAAGTACTGAAGGGTGCATTTTAATGACTTTTTTTCTTTATTTTAATGTAAGATGGGGGGTACAAGTCATGATTAGGTACATAAGTAGTCTCTGTGTGCAGGTGAAGTTTCGGCCTCCAACTGGTCCTCACTTCCCCTGGTTTAGGGTCAGGTAAGCTTAGTGATATTATGTGCCCCCTCTACTTCCTTTCCCTGACAGTGTCCCACTACTGCCGATCCCTCTCTTGCAGTATTGTGATAGATGTTCAGCACCCACTTATGAGTAAGAATATGTGGTATTCAGTTCTCTGTTTTTGTGATAGATCATTGAGTATGATGGACTCTAAATCCATCCAAGTTGATGCAAAGTCCATAATTCTGTCCTTCTTTATGGCTGCATAATACTCTACTGTGTATATATACCACATTTTCTTTATCCAGTCCACTTTGAATGGGCAGCAGGGTTGGTTTCATGTTTTTGCTATCGTGAATAGTACTATGATAAATGTGTGTGTGCAAATAAATTTTATAGAATAATTTTAGTTCCTCTGGGTATGACTATGACTTGTCATGGAAAAGTCACTCGAGGGCTTTGAACAGTAAATTCACATTATGTGATGTACATTTTGTTCTGTTCTGTATTATCGTCTCAACACTTTGTTAAAGAACCACTTTTATTATAAGTTACCATACAAATACTTGGAATTATATAAATAAAAATCTTATATAAAATTAATTTCTTACTTCTTTGGGACATTGGAATTAAGATGAGTGACTTTTTTTTCAGATGCTGTGCAACTTTGAACTATGAACATGAACTATGAAGTAAAATGAAGGTAATTTTTATAGAAGCAATTCTAAGGGGAGAGGGGACAAGAATCTACATCTCTCAGGGGCCTAGTATACTTTGTGTTTAAAAATCCTCCTAAAGCATTGGAAATGGATATTATTCTAATTGACGACTTACATTGTGATGGACCACTCTGACTACTCTGTGGAGAATATTAGGTAGAATCTCAGGGACTAGTTAGAAGCCTACTACAACAATCTACATGCTGAATGATTGTGGCTTAAACTAAAATTATGGCAGAGTAGGCGGTGAGAGTTGTTGGATTATGGATATGTTTTACTTATTTATTTAGACATATTCAACTCCAAATAATAATTTTTAAAAATACCTATATACCATTCACTTATATTCAGCAGCTGTGACATTTTGACACATATTTTGCTATCTTCTTTCTTTTTCTACTCACACATTTCTTTTTTGGTTATATTATCCAAGAATAGATTGCAGATATCATGACACTTCTCTACTAAACACTATTTCATAATGAATCTCTCAAAAACAAAGACCATCCCCTACACAACTATAGTAGAATCACCGTATTTAAGAAATTAAACATTAATTCAAAAATATTATCCTATATAGAGTTCTTTCTCAAATTATCCCAACTGTCCAAAAATGTACTTTATATATTTTTATTTTTTATTTATATTCTTGATCCAGCATCTGCACAAGGTTTACAGGTGGCAATTGACTTTAATTAGTTTTTGGTCTCCCTCAATCTAGTTAAAGCCCCTCCCCCTACTTCCTTTTGTTTTTCACAGTGTTAAAGGCTTTGAAAAGTCCAGATTAGTTGTACTACAGAAAAATCACACATTCTGAATTTGTCTACATGTTGTTATGTTCAGGTCAAACATTTCTAGCAAGAATACTTCATAGATGATAGCACGGACCTTTTACTGTATAACATTAGAGGGTGCATAAATGTCAGGCCATCTCAGAACTGAAGAGTCTGACTTGAACACTTGGTGTAAGTAGTGACATCAATTCTCTCCATTGTAAAGGTAATATTGTTCCCCCTTATAATACACTACGGGAATGTTTTTAGGCCATGCAAATGTTTTATTTAGCCAACACTTCACTGAACAGTTTTGTCACCCAATTATGATATTTTTGTAAATCAATTGCTACACACAGAGTTATATATGGGTGATTTTCTAGTCCTATTATTCCTTCTACATTTATTAACAAACATTATTTCACAAATAAGTTTTTTTCTTCTCTCTCTCCCCTTCCCTCCCTTTTTCCCTCTTTCTCTTCTCCTCTCTCCCCACACACTATTATTATGAACTCATATTTTAAAATTCAATTCAGTAATCTTTTTGCAAATTATCCCAAATGTGACCAGCGGAAGTCACCACACACTGGGGTTTTCTGTGTCCGTTTGACATGACAGCATTCATTTTTTAGTACTTCCTTACTTCTTGTCACAGCATTTTTTTAAAAGCAAAAAAGGACAAAACAGAAACCAATAAAAATAATAGCCTATAAAATTACAGAGAAGAATGGAAGGGTGGACAGGAAACTTTTCTGAGTACAATAACTTTCTAGATTTGATTTTTAGACAACATAAATGTTTTTTTAAATTCAGACAATAACATTAAATCAAAAAGATGAATAAATGAGACTAAAACTTAAAACAAATAAAAAGTTCATAAAAATTATAAGATAACATAAGCACACAAAAAACTACTCAATTCAAGTAAAATTTGAAATTTTACTCTGGCGGTACTCTGGTAAGAATGTAGTATAAACACACCCACAAAATGAAAGGAAATCTAGACCTTTACTTATGTTTGTTCTTAAAACTGACATTGGTTTCATATTCTGAAACTGTATATTCTAGAATCAAAAAATACTGATATTGTTGGAAGGCAGAATTCACTGTCGAAAAAAGGAACTAGAAATACACAATGGGGGAAGATTATGAAGAACGCTTTGATATCTCTTAGCCCTGGCCACAGAAAAAGCCTGAAATTAATGACAAACCAGAAGCAATGAGTAACTTACATTCTCCACTAAAAGGAGCCAGGATTTCTTAAAGAAATGCTTGGCTGCAGGTTTGAGGTGGGAAAAGTACGCAATTCTAAATATGTTTTGAAGTTAGAAACCACTAGATTTGTGGAAACGTTGGTATGGGGAGCTAAGGATTAAAAAATTTTTAAAATGACTTTCAGATTTGGGCATTTACTGAGTGTCATTTGCTGTGTTAAAGAAAACTACCAGAGGAGAATATTTGAATGGGGTAAGCAAACATTTAGTTTGGTCATGTGAAATAATCTATGCCCATTATATATATTCAGGCAAACTTACTGCATGGGTAGTAAATTGAGTCACGTGTTGCATAATGAAGTATCACATATATGATAGTGGTCCCATAAGATTATAATGAAGCTGAAAAATTTCTATAGCACAATGACGTGGAAACTGTCATCAACATTGTAGCTCAACATGTGATTCACCTGTTTGTGGTGATGCTATTTTAAAAAACGTATTGTACTACCAATCATATAAATGTATAGCACATGCACTCGTGTACAGTACATAATACTTGATAATGATAATAAATGACTGTTACTGGCTTATATATTTATCATTACTATTTTTTGTTGAAATTTTAGAGTGTACTTTTTAAATTTTTTTTAATAGACTATAAAACAGCCTCAGGCAGGTCCTTAAAGAGGTATTCCAGAAGAAAGCATAACTATCATAGGATATGATATCTTTATGCATGCTACTGCCTCTAAGGACCTTCCAGTGGAATTAGATATGGAAGTGGAAGACAGTGGATTTGATGATCCCGACCCTGTGTAAACCTAGCGTAACATGTGGTCATGTCGTAGGTTTTAATAAAAAGGTTTTAAAAAAGTAAATAAGTAAATTATTTTAAAAATAGAAAAAAATAGCTTATTGAAAAGGGACATATAGAAAAAAAATATTTTTGTACAACTGTACAATGTGTTTTAAGCTAAGCGTATTACAAAGGAGTCAGAAACTTCAAAAAATTAAAAGTTTATAAAGTTAAAAAGTTACAGTAAATAAAGTTATTTCACTATAGAAGAAAAAAGATTTTTATAAATTTAGTATAGCCTGTGTACAGTATTTATAAAGTCTGTAGTAGTATACAGTAATATCTTAGGCCTTCACATTCATTTGCCACTCATTCAGTAACTCACCCAGAGCAACTTACAATCTTGCAAGCTCCAGTTACAGTAAGTGCCCTTATACAAATATACCGTTAAAAAATATTTTATACTGTATTTTTACAGTACTTTTCTAAAGTTTAGATCTGTTTAGACACACAAATACTTAGGCATTGTGTTATAGTTCCCTACAGTCTTCAGTACAGGAACACGCTGTACAGGTTTGTAGCCTAGGAGAAATAGGCTATATCATATGACCTAGGTTCGTTTTAGGTTATATCATTTAGGTTTGTGCATGTATACTCAATGATGTGTGAGTAAAGACAAAGTTACCTAATGATGCATTTCTTGGAGTGTATTCTTGTCATTAAATGGACTTATGACTGTATGTGAGTACAGGGAACAAATAGGAGTGATGATATAAATTTAGAAATTATCCACATTTGTATGGTATTTAAATCCTTGGAAATGAATTAAGTCCTCTAAGGAACTGGCTTAAATAGAGAAAAGAAGAAGAATGAGACTTGAGCCCAGAATACCCCAATAGCCAAAAGTTAGGAAGTAGGTGAAAGCCTAACCCAGGAGGCAGAGGAGTAGCCAATAAATTAAGCAGAAACCCAGGAAACAGTATTTTCTTAAAAACCCAGGAAAGAAAGTCTTTCAAGAATATATCTTTCTTCTCTAATCTCCATTTACTTCTTCTTGATTTTTTACGTGTAATATATATTTTTATCCTTTAAAATTTTCTCTTGTAGTTTTCACTGTTGTCTTTTTGGAATGTATTTCAGGATAATCCTTTGGTACAGTCTTCTAGATTATAACATTTGGTAATCAGGTATACCAATTCTGCCATTTCATCCCTCCTGATTTTTTAAAAAATCAGTTACCATGTTTTTAATTTCTTATAATTCTTTACAGTTTTCTGCTTGTTTCTTTGTTATAAAATTCTATTTTTGTTTTTACAATCTCAATGGCCTCTTGACTTTAAGTATAGATAGCATGGTTCTAAAGGTTCACATCTGTTTTATCTAGTAATTTGGTTTGCTTAAAGATTGCTTCCACTAAACAATTTATGCCTTCTTGTTTTCTTTCAAAAAGGTTGATGAATCTTGGGTTTCTGCTCATTTGCACAAATGAGGGCCTTATTTTGCCTGATGTAGTAAGTGGAGTGAATTTCTGTAGCATTTATAACATTAACCTTTTCACCGGTAGTGAATTGGACTAATGGTTGATGAGAGAATGGACTGTTGATCAGGTCTCCCTTTAGTGTGCCAAGAATTTTGCCTTAAGGATATGGTGTTTCTGTGCCCACTGTGGCATATTCTGTAGCTATGACCCCTTAGGCATTAGAAAAAATTATACCTTTGACCATCAACATCAGCTCTTTGTTTACACTCCATGCCTAATTTCTTCTGACTAAAATTTTTGGGTTTGTCTGTGTTTTCATGTGAAAACTTGTTTTCTGTCCATCTCTTTCTCCACCTATATCGCATTGTAGTTTTTTGGTCCTGTGAGTTTTCACATCAGTCTGGTCTCATCTACTTGATAATATGGAGACATTTCTCATAACTTCTGATGCATTAGTATCATCTACCTAGTATTCAAGAGATGTTATTAATTTATATATACTTTTATATTGCTGCTGTAATTTTGATGGAATTTGGGGATATACTAATTGTTTCAATAACAATGGCGAACATTTATTGAATACCACTCTCCCCTTGTATCCCTAGGAGGAAAGTTCATCAAGTATCCTGCAATTGAATACTATAATAATAATAACTCTCATATAGTGCTTGCTATCTTTCATGTGCAGTTAGAAGTATGTGGCATGTACTAACTCATTTAATCCTGACACAGTCCTACAAATTAGATGCTAATATTTTTCACGTTTAAAAAATAAACATGTGTCTATATATATTTATTTTATTTATTTATAAATTATATGCATATGCTAGTATACTTACTAAGTACATCATAATGTGCCACAAAAACATGAATCAAATAAAGGAAAATATAAATTCTATATTTAGAAAATATATATTCTAATATTTTCTGTTCACACTTCAATAGATTATCTTGACCAGTCACCTGAATGTCCCAAACTACTTCAGAATCTATTTCTATTTGAAGACTTTCAGTCTGTATCCAGAAGGTGGGCCTAGGAAGGCACTGAGGCAAAATGATCATTTGCACTTCTCAGATCTTCCAAGATAGGTTATATTCTAGAATGATTCATCATAGGATTTGTTTGTTTTGTCCCATTTTGACAATCTCCAAAAAAGTGGATATTTTAATACCAAGTATGCAAATTAATCTTTCAAGATAACTATTGAGTGATCTAACAGCTACTTATGAATTTGAATTTTGGAGTATTCTTCAAGAAAACCATACTCATTTTTTTATCTCTACTCACTTTACCTCCATGTCCATTGGTCATATATATTATTACAGGGCTTAACGTTTGGTTGAGTGTATTAATGAGTCAAGAAGTAATGGCTTAGTGGCTATCAATGGCATTTTATTCACTGGTCACATCAAAAGAGAATTTGTCAGACACTTATTCCCAGAAGACAGTGCCAAAAGTGACTGCCAAGATGAACAAATATTTCATAGATGTCACTGGTTTGCTGGCTGGCTACCTATATGCTTTTCCCTGGATTCCATATTCACCTAGGAAATTTTTCTTTAAATCCTTCAGTCAGAGCTAAACAGACTTAAATTGTAAATACTCAAATGTGTGAAACTACCAAACATGTTTAATGCTGCCACAGGTTTCCAGGTATGTACAGAGCACCCATTGTTTGCAACTTGTCCTATAAAAGCAGAACAGTGTGAATATATGTATTTTTATTTTTATTATAGAAGTAAAAATATACATCTAACTCTGGGAAAGAGTAATAAATAGTTCTTAAAATTATTATGGTGCATATATACACTGATATGAAAATGTCAGTGACACAAACACAGGATACATAATAAAAGAAAGAGTATAAAGAAAAGTGGGTGAAAATTAAAAACAAAACAAATCAATAATTATCTGTGTTAACTGGCAATTTGTTTTTAAATTCTACTGTTCTTGTGCCCTTGAGTCAAAAATAAATCCCAGGGCAGGAAGCTAAAGATTTTGCCTTTTTTTTTTCCTTTCTAAAGTTGTATTTTTTTCTCCTGAGCCAGAATTACCACTAAGAATCATTGACTAAAATCATTGAAAAGCAGCCATCATAACCATTCTGTCCACTAGGCTGTTCTTCCCTCAGATACTCAACTGTTCTTCAATGGTTTATTAGTTTGCTAGCTCTGCTGTACCCAAGTACGACAGAATTGGTGGCTTATAAAAACAGAAATTTATTGTCTTATAATTCTGGAGGATAGATGTCTAAAAATCAAGGTGTTAGCAGAGCTATGCTTTTGAAAACTGTAGTTGAAGAATCCTTCCTTTCTTTTTCCAGCCTCTGGTAGCTCCGGACGTCCTTTGGCTTGTGGAAGCCTAATTTCAATCTCTGCCTTTATCTTCACGTGACATTCTCCCTTTGTGTTTTCACATCATCTTGTCTCTATGCCTCTCTGTGTCCAAACTTCCTATTTTTCTTAAGGGTATCAGTGATATTGGAGAAGGAACCACCATAATGAACTAATTTTAACTTGACTGACTCAGTAAAGACTTTATATCCAAACAAGGTCACAGTCTGAGGATCTGAAAGTTAGGATTTCAACTTTTCTTTTGTGGTGGGAACACAATAACACATACGAGTTGTGACCTTGTTCCCTTCACCATCCTGGCCATCCTTGTCAAATAACCCTGCTATAGCATGGTGTCTATAAATGAATAAATCGCCTGACTTTGAGTCAGGTTCAACCCATCATCAGGACAGTAGACTGATGTCTCCCCTTTAGTCTGGACACTAAGTATTTATCAGTATCGATAGGAATGACACTACCTTCTCTTTATTGGTTTATGGTCTTGAACCCAGATCTTTTTCACAGAGACTACTGTCAAACCAGGCCTCTCCCAATCAAAATAAATGATGTTGGTTTTTAAAAATCAAAATATATAATTTTATATTTTCCCTGTTAAATTGTCTATTATCACTATTTTGGGGTCTTTAATTTTTAGTCCATCACTCTATGCCCTGAAATTAAATACAAATACAATGTGTATAAAAGTATGTGTTTTCATCACCTAATCAAAGACTCTTGAGAGCGTTATGACTCTTGACTCTATCATCTAACATCTAGTTACCACTCTAACTTTGTGTTACTTGCAGATTGGATAATCTGGTTTCTGTTTGCCTATTTAAATTATTGATACAACTGCCATTCAACTAATAAGGAGAATTTCCCATGAATTGACATTGAAACACTGCTCAGCACTTTGAGGAGTGGTACAAATCCACCTTAGTTTATTATAAACAATTAATCACTCTATCTGTTCCACAAACATCTAAAAGCATCCATATATTCTAGTCAGTTTGTCAGCTATTGAGCATCTCCTTTCTGTGAAGGGAGACAAAATAGCATGGGAAGTATGAGCAAAACAGCCAAACGTGGTAAAATACAAGCAAGATAACAGTTTTTAATATGTAGGACAAGGGTAAGAGAAATAAAAACTAAGATTGTGGAAATGATCAAGAGCTAGATCTCTTATAGTATTATGGACAACCAACCTCCCCCAAATAAGCTAAATTTCTTGCCTCATTATCTTCAACACATTAACACTTCTTAATTGCTTACAATTTCTTTAGTGCCCCTTACAGCTCTTTTGGATGTGTTTTATAGAATAAAAAAGTATCTTTTCTCTTTCTTTGAATTGTTTACAGCAAACCAAATCTTTCTTCATCAAGCTCTCTTATTCCCTTACTTCTTAAACAATAAATGATCTTGATTATCTTCCCACTCTTTTGACCACATTATGCATGTTTGCTTTACTGCTTGATATTTCTCTTTGCACTCCTAATTTTGAGCATTGACAAGATCCATCCTTAATTTTCTTTAAAATGTATAAGGTTGTAAAATAAAAGGCGGCAGGAAACTTAGAGATCTTTTTCCCAATCTTACCATAATAAGGGAAATATCTTTCCCAGGTATCAAGTAGCAGCACCTATTTCCTTTTTTGCAGATCCTAAACTATCATATACTATACAGTTCTACTCTCTCTTCTTTGAATGAAAGTTGGCTTGTGGGAAATATCACAGTAAAAAAAGGCGGTGATACAGCTTGCCATAAATGTTTTGGCAATATCCTCCAAGTCTATATAAAAATACATATATACCTATTAATGTATAACATCATTTTATCCTGTGTTCTTCTTCACAAACATAGAACTATTCTGTATAGATTGGCAGGTCACATTTTTAAGTGCATTCTTGATCTTTTAAATAGTGAAAATTGTATTTCTTAGGCCAGTTTTGATTGTCATCATAAACATAGAAGACAGTGAGGATTGACAAAGTTTCTTCTGAGTACTTCGTAAGAGGCCAAATGGAAAACAAATCTGGGAAATACAGAAAACACTGTTTAAAACTTATTAATAGTGTTGTTTGGGGGATCAAATAAAACAGTGCACAGCAGTTCTTGATTCAAGTGATAAAAAATGCTGCCATACACAAACTCAGGTGGGAGCATTTGTTAGGGCTGAAAACTATTGGTTTGATAATTTTCATACAGCTTCATGATGTCACATAAGTCTCAATATAACATCAAAATGCAAAGCACCAACAAAATAAGTTTGTGCAAGGGAGAGTTAGTGATAAACAGAATGGCTGAGCTGTGATTATGTAGATTTATAAATGACAAAGTTTGGAATTAATTTCTATGTCATTCTCTGCTTGTCTTCAGGTAACTTTTTAAAAACATATTTTTATTGTGATAAATATATACATAACATAAAGTTTACCATTTTAAGTGTACAATTCTATAGCATTAAGAACATTCATATACTTATGCAACCATTGCCATCGTCCATCACCAGAACTTTTAAATTTTCCCCAACTGAAACTCTATACCCATTAAACACTAATTCCCTGTTGTCCTCTCCTTCCACTCCCTGGCAAACAGTATTCTATTTTTTTTCTCTATGAATTTAACTACTCTAGGGGCCTCATATAAGTTGAAACATACAAAATTTGTACTTTTGTGACTGGCTTATTTCATTTAGCATATGGTCTTTCAGTTTTACCTATATTGTATGTGTCAGGATTTTCTTCTTTAAGACTGAATAATATTCCATTTTATGTATATACCTCATGTTGTTTAACAATTGTTTCTACTGTTGTCTTTTTCTTTTCTTTTTCTTTTTTTTTAAGAAAGCAGGACTTATTGAGAGGACAGAAAATCTTTTGTTTATTTTTAACAGTGTTCTTTGTTTTCTTGTTGCTGAGTCATAGGCATTCTTTATGTGTTCTGGACATCAATCCCTTTTGAAATAAATGAGTTGAAAATGGTTTCTCTGATTCCATGCATTGCTTTTTCATTCTATTGATAGTGTCATTTGATGCACAAATCTTTTTAATTTTTCTTTCATTGTGCTTCTAGTTTCATATACAAAAGTTTATTGCTAAACTCAAAGACATAAAACTTTTCCACTATGTTTTCTTCTTCTATACGTTTTCTAGTGTTGGCACTTATTTTTAGGTAATTAATCCAGTTTCAGCTAATTTCTGCACATGGTATATAATAAGGGTCCAATTTCATTCTTTTTTGTTTAAAAAATAATTTTATTAGTAAAGACAGGAATGTGAAATGGTCCAACTACTCTGAAAACAGTTATGCAATTTCTTAAATGATAAGCATATACCTACTATATAACCCAGGCATTTCACTCACAGGTATTTACTGTATCTGCCCAAGATAAATAAAAATATATGCCCAAAGACTGGTACACAAATATTTATAGCAGCTTTATTTATAATGGTTAAAAACTGAAAACAACCCAAATGTTCACCACCAAGTGATTAGATAATCAGATTGAGGTTCATCCTTTTGATGAAATTCGAGACCCGCCTGGGCAGGCAAGACCTCATCTCTACAATAAATAAATAAAAAATTAGCCAGGTGTGGTAGCGTGTGCCTGTAGTTCCAGCTACTTGGAAGGCTGAGGCGAAAGGATCGCCAGAGCCCAGCAGGTCGAGACTGCGGTGGCCAGGAGCGGCCACTGCACTCCAGTCTGGGCGACAGTGAGACTCCAACTCAAAAGAAAAAAAAAAAAATTTCAGCAGCAAAAAAGGAATTAACCACTGATATATTCAATGATGTGCATGAATTGCAAAACTATGCTAAGTAAAAAAGCCAGAAAAAGGAACACATAGGAATACAAAGAATAGAATGTATGATTTCATTAATTTAAAATTATTTTAAAAGGCACATTAATATATGGTAACAGAAAGTAGGTCATTGGTTGCCTGGGAAAAGAGTCATGAGAAGGGTAATTGAGGAAGAATTGGTTATAAAGGGGTATAAGAAAACTTTTGGAGAGGGATGATAGATATGTTCATTATAGATATGTTCATTATTACTGACATATAATAATTGTACATATTTATAAGATACATACTGATGTTTCAATACATATAATATACAGTGATCAGGTCAGGGTAATTACCATATCCATCATCTCAAACATTGATCATTCCTTTGTGTTGGAAATACCTCTTTCTAGCTGTTTGAAAATATATAATATATTATTATTAACTATAGTCTTCCTACAGTGGCATAGAACACTAGAACTTATTCCTACTATTTATCTGTAATTTTGTAACCTTTAGCATAGGAATCCCCAACCTCCAGGCCACTGAATGATACTTGACTGCTACTAGTCATAGGAACCCAGCTGCACAGTAGGAGGTGAGTGGCTGGTGAGCCAGCTAAGCTTCTTCTGTTTTTACAGCAGCTCCCCATTGCTCACATTACCACCTGAGTTATGCCTCCTGTCAGATCAGCACTGAAAAGTTTGCTTCCATTTCCGACATCCTATTTTTGTGAAGCAGGGTTTTCTGCAGTGACAACAGCCAAAACGAGATTATGGAGTAGACAGGACATAAGCAAGACACTTCAGGTGTCACCATCTCCCATCACCCCCATATGGGACCTTCTCGTTGCAGAAAAATAAGTTCAGGGCTCCCACTGATTCTACATTATGGTGAGTTGTATTCATTTCATCACATATTGCAATGCAATAATAATAGAAATAATGTGCACAATAAATGTAATGTGCTTGAGTCATCCTGAAACCGGCCTGTCCCCCATCCGTGGAAAGATTGCCTTCCATGAAACCAGTTCCTGATGTCAAAAAGGTCAGAGGTCACTGCTTTAGCAATCTCTCCCTATTTCCCTTTCTTCCTATTTTCCCAGCTTCTAGTAACTTCTAACTTTTACTTCTTTGAGATCAACTTTCATTTAGCTTCCGCATATAACAGACAATGTGATGTTTTACTTTCTATTCCTGATTTATTTCTTTTAACATAGAGTTCTCCGGTTCCATCTATTGAATGACAAGATAGCATTCCCATTTATGGTTGAATAGTATTCCATTGTGTGTATCAATTTTCCCAATGCCATTTGTTGAAGAGACTATCTTTTTCTCACTGCATGATCTTAACGCTCTTGTTGAAAATCACTTAACTGCATATGCAGGGGATTATGTAGGGGTCTGTCTCTTCTATTTCATTGTTTTATGTCTGTCTGTATGCCACTATTATGTTGTTTTGTTCACTGTAGCTCTGTAGCAAGTTTAGAAATCAGACAGTGTGAAACCTCCAACTTTGTTCTTTTTGAAGATTGTTTGGGTTATTTGGGATCCTTTGAGAATCTGTTTAAATTTTACAATAGATTTTTTTTCTTTCTGTAAAATAAAGCCATTGGAATTTTCATGGGGATTGCATTAAATATGCAAATAGCTTTGGGTGCTATTGACTTCTTAACAATATTAAGTCTTGCAATCCATGAATACATGTCTTCCATTTATTTGTGTCTTTAAAAAATGTTGAAAATGTTTTATAGCTTTCAGTTTACAAGTTTTTCCTTCTTTGGTTAAATTTTTTCCTAAGCATTTTATTTATTTTTTTATTTGACAGTATGGTAGATAGAACTGCTTCTTCACTTTGTATTTGTATTTCTCATTGTTAGTGTACAGAAATGGAAATGATTTTTGACTGTTGTTTTTATATCCTGCTACTTTGTTGAAATTTTATTAGTTTAAACAGTTTTTGTAAATTGTGAAATCTTTAGAGTTTTCTACTCATAAAATCTTATCCTCTGCAAACAGAGATAGTTTTACTTCCTCCTTTCCAATTTAGATGCCTCTACAGATAACTTTTAGAGGAAGTCTATCATGAATGTCTAGTCATTGGGCTTCATTCCCATATACGCCTCTGTGGTAATGTGTTTACATTTGTTTATACACTGTTTTTTCACATTCACTTTAATTATCACAACCTCATTACATTCATTAATCCAAGAATCACTTATTGAAAGTCTATTATGTGCCCGTCATTGTTTGAGGCTCCTGGGATACATTAGTGGTCCTCTTATCTTCTGGAAGCATATTGCATATACTCTTTTCATAGAAGGGCACTGTAAAATTTGAACAAAGCTATCTCTTGTGGAGACTAGAGATGCTTAAAATTATTGATGGTTATTATGCAATTAATAGTTAGTTTCTATTGACACAAATAATAGAAACGCAATTTTATTTATTAGTAGGAAGGGTCCTGACAGTATCATATTTTGGAGTTAAAATTTTGTCAGTAATTAAATATGTTAAAACTCCAGCTGCATAATTAAAATGGATAAATTTATTTATGTAACTTTACCTTAATAAACTTGAAGGAAAAAATATTCTCAATAATTAAATGAACTTCTTTTGGGTAAAGGATAATGCATACTAGGATCCTATATATATATTTCCTTTGGATATATATCCAATAATGGGAATGCTGGATCATATGTTATTTCCATTATATATATATATATATATATATATATATATATATATATATATATATAGAGAGAGAGAGAGAGAGAGAGAGAGAGAGAGAGAGAATAATTCAAACTACAGCCAATTTGAATTAGTAAGAAAGACTAAATTATAGCAATTTGAAATAAAATAAATAGGTCTAAATATATATAGTTTTAACATATGTGTGTGTATAATTACACTTTGATTAAAATATTTTATGCATAAGTTCTACAAAATCTAAGTTCAAGAAACATATAAGAATCAGTTATGATTGACTTAATTGTTTGACTTGCAAATAAGTGATATATCAAAGACAAATTACTTTTAAGTGAGGTTAATATTCTTTTTTCTCTTTATTTACACTTTTGTTTTAACTTACTCTAGCGGAATATTCATTATCTAAGGACAATGGACAATGGTAAATTTTTGTTGATCTAACAAACACAGTGTGGAGTGGTAATTAAGAGTGTCAGCTTTCTCCATAAAAAAGACTGAAGAGATAAAGTGTTGCCTTTTTCACTTACTAGCCATTTGATCTTTGGCAATTTATTCACCTTGTTGTTTCTCCATTGCCTTACTCTTGAAATCAGAATAGTTGCACCTATCATATTGGGTCATTAGAATAATTAAATGGATTTGAGACACTTAGGACAATAACCAATACATAGTAAATACTCAATAAATATCAAACACTATTTGTAATTATTTTGCAATTACTTGAGACTAAATTAATGATACATTAACTTAATTATAATTTTAGTAATGCCCAGGGAAAAGATACTGAATATATTTTAAAAAACATTTGTTCAAATATTTTTAAAGTTATTTTTGATAATTTCTAAGTCCAAGGAATAATAAAAAATGCAAAGACCTCTAAACTTCTTTCTAGTTTTTGTTTCCCCTACCATTTTCTTCAATACATGATTTATTAGTTTAGAAAATTAGAATTGTCTTATCCCCCAATCGCTTGAATAATGCAGATGAGACATTAGACGAAATATCTTAATTTTGCAGACCATGCAAATATTTTTACTGACTATCAGGCTGAACCAAGTTCTTCACTGACTTGACTCAAATAGTTCCCAGAAGCAGTCTAGCTGTTAGTACCTTTGACATTCAAAAGGAATTAAGTTAATGGACAAGTTTATTTGATAGGTTAATTAAGTCACGCTGATCTATTCTCATGCCAGTTTCTGAAAGGTCATTTTTCCTCTTAGGTTTTAGTTACTCAATTTCAAATTAGCAAAATTCAAATCAAAACATCATTTCGTATAAATCAAAATGTGTTTTAGGCTAAGATTGGATATTTCTGTACGGCTCTTTACAACCACAGACTCCCGAATGTTAGAGCCAGAAGCAGTCATAGAGCTCATCCAGCCTAACCCTCTTATTTATATTTTGGAACATTGAGAGCTACAGAAGGCAGGCAAGGTCTAGAGAAAAATGTATGTCTCTTAAGGTCCAATTCTTTTATATCTAATATCTGTACTCTTATAATTGTTTTATTAGTAAACTAGAAAATATTTATGAATGTGCACATGTGCGTGTGTCTGTTTTGCCTTAATAATTATTTTATACATTTCTCAGTTATTTTAAAGGTTTCTCAAAGCTTGTGACTCTATATAGTGAAAAAAATCAGTTGGCTCTTGATGCAATGAGGATCTCTATACTAGATCTCTCAGTCCCAGGCTTAACATTTTTATCATTATACCAATAAAAGGGTTAGAATATAAAAGCAGAAGCATTAGCTCCAGAACACCACAGAAGCACTGAAGCTTCATTTTTGAACCCAATACTTTAGATGTGAGTCCACTAATCTATATAAGCCAGCACCTAAGGTCTATGATTCTTTTGCTTTACATATAAGTGAGTCTTTTTGACCCTTACTTAAATCAAACTCATTTTTAATTTAGACAAAATTCAAATGCATTTTGTATGGCACTCTTCAGTCACCAGTAGACTACAAACACCAAATTTGGAGGAAATGAACAGACTATCCAAGCCAACAAAACCAATTGAGCAATAAGTAATAGTTAAAAACTTGATTGGGAAAGAGACTAAAAACAAAACAAAACAAGACTATATCAAATAAATTGCTTCACAACTCTAGTCAGTTTAATGAGTTCAACTCCAAAAAACACCTCTACATTTTTCGATAGCTCCTTTAGCTCTTTTTTTTTTTTTTTGCAAGTTGGTGTATCACTCTGTTGCCCAGGCTGGAATGCAGTGGCACGCTCATGGCCACCCCAGCATCCACCTTCTGGGCTCAGGCAGTCCTTCTGCCTCAGCCTACCAAGTAGCCAGAACTACAGGCATGCACTATCATGCCCGGCTAATTTTTTTGATTTATTGTAGAGATGAGGGCACGTCAAGTTGCCCAGGCTGTTCTCCACCCCGTGGGCTCAGGCAATCCTCTCACTTCGGCCTCTCAAAGTGCTGAGATTACAGACTTGAGCCACCAAATCCAGCCAGCTCTTTTAAACACTATAAAATTTGATGCTAAAACAGAGTATTTGAAGCCATTAGGAAAGCACTGAATCATGTGCATTATTTCCTCTGTAAAGCAAGCCTAAGAGCATAAAATAGAGTTTAAAGAGACTCCTGTCCCAAATGGTTAAAATAAACAAGTCAAAACTGAAAGGTGCTTCAGCCATGATAAAATTTAGCTGGGTATATTTTTGATATAATGATTATTTAATTTCCTTTGGATATATATTCAATAATGGGAATGCTGGATCATATGTTATTTCTATTTTTTAATATTTCAAGAAATTCCATTTTGCTGACCATGATGGCTATACTAATAAACATTCCTATCAGCAATATATGAGTTCCTCTTTCTCCACATATTTGTTATTTGTTATTTTTGGCATTTTGATAACTATTCTGATTATATTGTAATATAATTCACAATAGTCAAGATATAGAATCAACCTAAGCGTCGATCAACAAATTAATGGATTAAAAATGTGGTATATATGCAAAATAGAATACTTTTCAGTCATTTAAAAAAATAACAAGATCCTGTCATTCATGGCAACATGGATAAACCTGAAGGACATCATGTTAAGTGAAATAAAACAGAAAGACAAATATCACATGATCACACACTCATATGTGGAATGTAAGAAAGTTGATCCAATGGAAGTAGAGAGTAAAATAGTGTTTGCCAAAAGTTGAGGATGGTGGGGGACAGAGGAAAGATTGCTCAATGGGTACTATATTATAATTAGATAGAAGGAATATATTCCAGTGTTCATTGCACAGTAGGGTAAATATAGTTAACAATAATTTATATTTCAAAATAGCTAGAAAATAAGATTTAAAATATTCTCAAAACAAGTAATTAATATTTCAGATGATGAATATGCTAATTAATCTTATTTGATCATTACCCAATGTGTACACGTACTGAAATATCACACTGTATCCCATAGATATGTATAATAATTATGTGCCAATTAATTTTCTTAAGAAAGAAAACATGAAAAAAATTCACCTGGGTAAAATGTCTTAATTAATGATTCTGAATAAATATGAATCAATTGTGTGCTATTGTGATAGTGTATTACTCATTATATATATAATGAGAGGGAGAGACTGAGATATTATGTATACTCTTTTACTATTTTTAAAGGTTTCAAAAGAAGTACACATAAACATAAGCAGAAACTATAGATTATATATAATTACCACATTTGCTAACATATAGGCCAAGTAATTATGAATCTTAGTTAAAAGAAGCAAAATTAAAACTGAATTCCACTTGGACTCAGTCTGTGGAACTACAGAGGAATTAAATGTGTACTTGTTTAAAGCCGACACTCTCAGTTCTGTAAATGACAGTAAATCAAAAGGAGAAATAAGAAAAGAAAATAAACGTTCGTATTTACGAATATTTCTTCATGAATTATTATTTTACACAGATATAGGCATGTGGACAAAACCTATGGAGAGGAAAACATTTTCTGGTCTAATAGACTATTTGTTTAGTAAGAGAGGTCGATGACAACTGATATTCTGATATGTTGCATAACCTTCACTAATGAAGTATAGAGACAAGTAAATTCAACATTATTTGAGAAGGTAGTTATAAACTGTATGATCATGTTTCCTACCACATCAAAGCAATCAACTGTAGTCAATCCTATTTCAATAATATAATTTTCACATGTCCCCTGTTTTCTTTTTTTTTAATGCTTATCATCTTTATCGCTATTATTATTTTCTTTTTTAGTATAAAGATGTGGGTTACAATTCACGATTAGGTATACAAACATCAATTATGCAGGTACCCTTGTTAATGAGTTATGCCCATCCTTCCCCTAGCAGTTTCCCCCATCTGCCAATCCCACACCCCCTTCCCTGAGAGCTTCCTACCACTGTTAATCCCCTTCTCATAGCATTACAATTGTTCAAGATCCATTTATGTTTATGAGTGAGAACATATGGAACTCAGTTCTTTGTTTCTGTGATAGATCACCAAGTATGATCAACTCCTATTTCATCCAAGTTGCTACAAAGTCCATACGCCTGTCCTTCTTTATGGCTGCATAATATTCCATTGTGTATATGTACCACATTTTTATTTATCAGTCCAGGTTCGATGGGCAACATGCTTGGTTCCATGTTTTTGTTATTGTGAATAGAGCTGCAACAAACATACATATGCAGATATCTTTTTTGTAGGATGATTTGAATTCCTCCAGGTATATTCCCAATGGAATTGCAGGGTTATATGGAAGGTCAATTTCTAGTTCTTTTAAAAATCGCCATACTGTCTTCCAAAGAGGTTGCACTACTAGTTTGCATTCCCACCAGCAGTGGAGAAACATTCATTTTTCTCCACATCTTCGCCAGCACCTATTGTTGTTTGTTTTATTAATGATGGCCATTCTTTCTAGGATTAGGTGGTATCTCAATGTAGTTTTGATTTGCATTACTCTGAAGGTAAGTGAGGCTGGGCACTTTTTCATGTGTCTGTTGGCTACCTGTATATCTTTTTTTTGAGAAGTATCTATTCATGTATTTTGCCCACTTTCTAATGGGGCTGATTGTTTGTTTGTTTGTTTTTTCCTTTCAGCACGTTTGAGTTCCTTGTAGATCCTGGATGTTAGACCTTTGTCAAATATAGAGTTGGCAAGTATTTTTTCCCATTCTGTGGGCTGTCTCCCTGCTCTCTTGATGGTTTCTTTTTCTTTGCAGAAACTCATTAGTTTGATGAGGTCCCACTTGTCTATCTTATCTCTTAAGGTAGGGGCTTTTAGGGTTCTGAATAGGAATTGGTTGCCTGTTCCAGTTTCCATAAGGGTGTCTCCTGCATTTTCTAAGATTCTTATAGTTTGAGGTTTTATGTTTAGGTTTTTGATCCATTTCGAGTTAATTTTTGTGTGTGGTGATAGGTGGGGGTACTGTTTCAATCTTCTGTATGTGATCAGCCAGTTTTCCCAGCACCATTTACTGAATAGGTTCTCCTCTCCCTAGTGGTTGTTGTTGGAGGCTTTGTCAAAGATGAGTTGGTTGAGGAATTGAGACTTTACTTCCAGAATCTCTATCCTGCTCCATTGTTTTATGCCTGTTCTTGTACCAATACCAGGCTGTTTTGATTACTGTAGACTTATAGTAACGTTTGAAGTCTGGAAGTATTATACTTCCTGCTTTTTTTCTTTTGCTAAAGATTGTTTCAGCTATTTGTGGTCATTTATGTTTCCATATGAATTTCTGCACTGTCATTTCCAGGTCTGAGAAGAATGATGTTGGTAACTTAATGGGTATTGCATTAAATCTGTAGATTGCCTTTGATAGGATGGACATTTTAACAATGTTGATTCTTCCTATTCATGAGCATGGAATATTTTTCCATTTGTTTGTGTCTTCTTGGATTTCTTTGAGCAGTGTTTTGTAGTCCTTCAATTCTCTGGTTAAGAAGATGCCGAGGTATTTCATTTTTTTTGTAGATACTGTGAATGGGATTGTGCTTTTACTATGGGTCTCTGCCTGCTTGTTGTTGGAGTATAGGAATGCAACTGTTTTCTGAACATTTGTTTTGTACGCTGAGACTTTGCCCAATCCTTTATCAGTGCAAGCAGGTTTTTGAAAGATTATCTTGAATTTTCAAGGTATAGGTTCATATCATCAGCAAAGAGGGATGAGTTGTCTTCCTCTTTTCCTATTTGGAAACCCCTGATTTCCTTCTCTTCTCTAATTGTCCAAGCTAGGACTTCAACAACAATGCTGAACAAGAGGGGTGGGAGTAGGAAGCCTTTTCTTGTTCCAGGTTTCAGCAGAAATGTTTCCAGTTTCTGTCCATTTAGCAATATGTTAGCTGTGGGCTTATCATAAATGGCACATACTATTTTGATGTATGTTCCTTCTATATCTAGATATTTGAGGTTTTTATCAAGAAGGGATGCTGGATTTTATCAAAGAATTTTTTGCATCTAATGATACAATCATGTGATTTTTGGTTTTGCATCTGTGTTGCATTTAATTGCATTTATGGTCTTGTGCATGTTGAATCAGTCATGCATCCTGGGAATGAAGCCTACTTGGTCATGGTGGATGATTTTTGAGATGTGTTTTTGGATCCGATTTTCTAGAATCTTCTTCAGGATTTTTGCATCTATGTTCATAATGGATATTGGCCTCTGGTTATTTTTTTTGTTGTTGATGGATCTTTATCTGGTTTGGGTATCAGTGTGATGTTACCCTCGTAAAATGATTTGGGAAGAATTCCGTCTTTCTCAATTGCCTGGAATACTTTCTTTTTTTTTGAGTTGGAGTCTCACTCTGTCACCCAGACTAGAGTGCAGTGGCCACTCCCAGCCACTGCAGCCTCGACCTGCTCGGCTCCGGCAATCCTTCCGCCCCAGCCTTTCTAGTAGCCGGAATTACAGGCACACGCTACCACGCCCGGCTGATTTTTTAATTTATTGTAGAGATGAGGTCTTGCCAAGTTGCCCAGGTGGGTTTCGAACCTGCGGGCTCAGGCAATCCACTCACCTCAGCCTCCCAAAGCGCGGGATTACAGGCTGAGCCACCGAGCCCAGTTTGGAATACTTTCAAAGGATTGGTATCAGTTCCTCCTTTTACATTTTATGGAATTCTGCTGGAAAGTCATCCAGTCCAGGGCTTTTACTTGTAGATAGTTTTCACATGATAGAGTCAATATCTTGGGTTGTTATTTGTCTATTTAGTGTCTCAATGTCTTCTTGTTTCTTCCTGGGGAAGTTGTGTGATGCCACAAAGTCCTCCATTTCATTTAGGTTATCAAGTTTGTTTCCATATAGGTGTACATAGTGATCTCTAATAATCTTTTGTATTTCTTTGAGGTCAATTGTGATTTGATCTTTTGTGTTTCTGATTGTGTTTATTTGGCCTTTTTCTCTCATTTTCTTGGTCGTTCTGTCTAGGGGTCCATCAGTCTTGTTAATTCTTGCAAAGAAACAGCTTTTTGTTTTGTTGATGCTTTCTATGATATTTTTGTCTTCTGTGGTTCACATTTGGGCTCTTATTTTGGTGATTTGGATTCTTCTGCCAAAATTGGGGTTCTGGTGGTCTTCTGTTTTCAGTTCCTTTAGGTGATTTGTTAGGCTCTCCACTTGTTATCTTTCCATTTTCTTGAGGTGTGCTTGTAGAGATATGAATTCCCCTCTTAGAATTGATTTAATGGCATCCCAGAGGTTTTGGTAAGATGTTTCTTTCATTTTCATTTGTTTCCAGGAATCTTTTAATTTCTGCTTTAATTTCAGTGTTGACCCGTAATTGCTCAACATCATGCTGTTTAGTGTCCATGTCTTTTTGGGCTTTGGGGAAACTTTGTTGGTGTTGATATCTATTTTTATTCCACTGTGGTCTGAGAATGTGCATGGCAAGATTTCAAACTTATGGAATTTATTTATGCTTGATTTATGGCCAAAGATGTTCTCCCCTATTTTCATTACTCACATCAGTACCTTAGTTTAAGGACCTCATCATTTTCATTTGGAATTTTGAAGGAGCTTCCTAACTGTTCTCTTTTTCCACATACTTTCTCATTCTAATTAATCATTTACTCCTCTACTAAATTATTATTTTTAACCATAGATGTAATCAAATAACCCCTGAACTCAAAAGTTTTAAGTTCTTTTTCATTGGTTCTTAAATAAATCTAAGTGTCTTATTTTGATATTCAGGAATGTGAACTTACTAGTCCTAAACTACATTTGTGCTATTGCCTCCCACATTTTTCTAGTTCTTCCAGCAAATGCTAGTAAGATTTTCACACTGCTTATTGTCTTCATGTCTTTTCTCTCCTTATTCCTTCCATTTCAAATATTTCTCCTTCACTTGGCAAATATTTCTTCATCCTTTAAAGCTCAGATCAGATGCCACTTTTTCTCAGACTTGTTCTGTGATTGTCAAAATGTATCAGATGCCCCATTTGTCTGATTACATTAATATTAACTTCAATGATTAAACTTTTCATATTTAATTGTAATTTTTATTAGTCTCTCTCCTACTAGAAAATTAGCTCTTTGGGGCAGTAACTGTGTAGTATTTACATTTATACCTTTAATACCTGGTATATATTAAGTTCTCATTAAGTGTTGATTGAGTGAATGGATGCAAATGCTTCTCACATCAATTTATGTAGTCTAGAATCCTCAGGACACCAGTTAAACCTTTCCGTATGCCTGGGGAGCGATCTCCTATCAGTGCCACAAATTTAAATTTGCCTTGTATCCTCTTCTTTAGCAAAACTAGTTTATGCTTATATTTTTCATCACTGTTAATGGTATCATCATACTCCCAGTTTCCCAGGTTCAGCATTTTAAAGAACGTTATCAGTGTATTGTGCATACATACAGCATTTTTCATGTATTTTTCATCTTTTTCATTTTGTTGCTTCTGCTCTAATTCAGGTTCTTAATATCTTTCATATGGACCATCACAATAGATATGTAGCTGCCTCTACACCCTTTTCTCCACGTCTATTTCAAACTCTCAAAACCATTACTCATGTTTCTGAAAGATTAATCTTCCTACAGCAAAATCCCATCACATCGCTCCACTGCTAGAAAATCTTCAGTGAGTCTTATTCCCAGGTAAACATGCTCTATTTTTAACCTTGTTTCTAAGGGTCTCTATTGTCTGATAATTATCTATCTTTGAGGCATTACATCAACTACTACACTGCAAGTATCACATAATTCAGCTAAATATAGCTGCCCACTAGTTTCCAAATCTGCCCTGCACTTTCCCCTTTTTCCTGCACCTTTTCCCATGTAGTTTTTTCTCTGTCAAATGCATTGTTTGATCTTTAAATTCCCAAATCTTTTAAGATCTGTAAAAATGTCACACCTTCCAAAGGATCTTCATTGATCCTCACAATTGAAACAAACTTTTTCCTTCTAAACTATTGTAAGTTTTTTGCTATCTTTCTTATGATACCCTATTCTATCTTCTCTTTTAGTAATAAATTGTCATCTTTCTTGCTTAGCTGTAAGTGCCTTGAAAGGAGAATTCATGTGTGATTCTCTCTTCCATTTTTATTTTATTTTACATGACTTAATAGAATATTTGTAGTGATCAATAGCTATTAGTTGAAAGAATGGTTATGAATGTGCTTATCAAATGTGAAGTAATGTTGGAATGTTAAAGATACTGTAATATGTTAGAGATAGCAGATACAAGCAGAAGAGAATTGCAATAATGTTTTTAATCTTTGAATTACATCTACTCATCAATATATGATAAAATAATTACAATATAACAGCGAATTATAATTAATAACACACTTGAGAAACGTGTAACCTTTTAAATGTCATTAGTATAGACTTTAGATCTGCTTAAATGCTTACTAAAAAAATAAGCTGCTTGAAATTAGTAAGGCAAAGTGAAATCAAGAAAAATTTAGGTGTTTATACTGTATATCATCTTTCATTATTTGTGTTCACTATCAATAGTAAAAAGTGACACATATGAGAAAGACTCCAAAAACCAAAATTTATTTATTTTAAAAATGTGTATTAATTCTTACATGTTTAATATTCAATCATCTTCAAAATACTCTTCGTTTGATGCAATACACCTGTCTAGACTCCGTTTCCACTACTGAAGACAGTTTTTGAATTTGTCAATGTTGATGCCTTTTAGTGCTTTTGCTGTTTTTTGTTTCAGCTCTTCCACATCACCAAAAAGTGTCCCTTTGAGGACTTTTTCATGGGGAAGCACACAAAAAAGTCACTTGGGGCGAGTGTGAATGAATAGGGAGGGTGAGGCATGGGGATTATGCCACTTTTGGTCAAAAACTGCTGAACACTTAGCACTGTGTGGGCAGGTTGTTCGTGTAAATCACCCATTATGAAATGCGCAAAGGAATTGAAAGAATCCTCAAAACAAAATTCACTGAACCTGAATGCAGCCTTGCACAACAATGCTAGCTGGTACACTGATGCTGATGGGTTCCTGCAGCACTTATCTAGAAGAAGAAGCCTATACAACAAGGAGCTCACCCTCCAAAAGATAAGTCCAGTTTTTTTGGGGGGGTCTCCTGTCAGAAAAGTGGCAGGTATTTATAGAACATGGTATGAAATATAGTTTGTATCTAATATTCACAAATTCACCTTAGTATATATAAAATTGCAATTATAAAGGAATTATAAAGTATAGCAATATGTCACTTGAATGGTTAATCATTACTTTAGCATCATTACTCCCAATGTGTATCGCTTGATCTGTAGTTAGATTTGCAGTTGGTCTCCAAGACTAGACTTCAGCTCTTCTAATCACTATTTTTATATTGCTTTTAAGCAATATTTGGCCCAGAGTTGCTTAATGATTGTTAGTTGTCCAAATGCATAATGAAGTGGTCTTTTTGATAAGATCATAAATCTATTACTCACCCTCCAATGTGTCTTCTGCCTTGTTTTAAAATGTGCTTTAGACACATGCCTGGTAGGACCTATGACTCACTAAAAGGTTATTTTAATGGTTTTCTTTAATAGCATTTATAATCACAGTTTTTGTAAGTTTCTAGAGAAATGACATTTCATACTAAACTTTCAGCTATGTGACAGCTTGGACTGTTTAACATGGTTCCTTAGTGTTATTTGGGTAATATTGAAATACCTCTGTAGTACTTCCAGGATTGCGTTAAGCAATGGATGTACTGTAACACTGTAAAGAAACATGAGAATTAATGCTGACATATCAGTGTTAATTTTCTGAAAAAGGAAACTTGCTATGGGTTTCTTTTTTTAATTCCTTCATAGTTGAAACTTTGGAAGGACCTGAACTTCATTTGCATAACCTTAATATAGCATGGTTAGTGAGTTTTACATTTCACAGTTATGTCTATAGGAATCTTATAGGAAAAAATAATGGAGGCCTCTTAACATAGCATATATCAACATAGTGTCTTCTGGGAAATGCATTTTATTAATGATTTAATTTCTTATTTTTCCACAGGATTTGAGGTTCCAATTAAAACTGTGTTTGGGCCATTGCATTACTGCCTGCTAGTGCTTAATCTTCACCAAAAGCCTCATCACTTATTTTAAAACAAAAGAAGAACGAGCTAAGGAGAAAAGTAATGAAATGCAGCATAACACATCTTTCAAAGTAAGGGGAAGTAGCTTTTTAAAAACTATCTAGGACCAGTGACATTCAAAAATTATTTGCTGAACACTAAATGTGCTCAAGTGTGTCATCTCAATTCCAAGGACTCTATGTTTTCCATTATAAAATGAACACACACAGATTTTTTTCTCTTTGCTGTTGCAGTAGCCTAAGGTAACAATTATTGATGTCGCTGATATACCTCAAATGGTAATTTGGATTGCAAAATGAATCTTCTACTTTATCTAATAGAAATTCTATCATGCTCTGATGCTGAAATAATGAGCGTAATTAACATTCTAAAATGATATTCGTCAAAAGTGTGCACAATTCTAGTGCTATTCTCATAGCACACCACGTCCACATTTGCTTATATCGTGGGGTCATACTCAACAGTTTTTTGTCCAATCTATCATGATATTCTTTAATTCTCATGTTGCTAATTAATCACTTTGGAAATACTTAGTCTGACAGTTCTTTGGAATGTTGTGTTGCATTAAGTAGCATTGTCTATATCAGAGGAATGATATAATCAAATATGTCATTTACTGATACGATATCAGTCCCTAAATCAAAATATATGAAACTTATAGACCTGAAAGAAAGCTTAAAAGTTTTCATGCTTTCCCCTTGTAATCTCTAGTAATCGGATGTTTTTCATTAAAACACATTTCTAAAGTAAAAACTTTAATACATAATTATTTACCACAAAATATAACTCCAAATGAATTGATACAAAATGCTTATATTGATACCAACTGGACTAACATTTTGAAGAAGACAAATATCTTATTAATTCTGGATTGTCATTGTGTAAGTAAATAAAGCTGTGTGTATAGTAATGATAAAATTATTAATTTTGTTGAACCAGTTAGCCTTAGTCAGAGCGAACTATATTTTTGAGTCTCTCTATAAGTTCCATCATGTTCAAAAAGATTTAGAGATTTTATAGTATGAATCCCTGCATCTCAATTCTTCCTTTACGGTCTATTAAAGTGCCTGTGTTTGTTGAATGAGGGACGGGAGGAAGTGAGGAAGCAAGGGAAAGAAGAGTTACGTTTCACAGCAGCCAAGAAATTGGTCTACTGCCCTATTTAAACATGGGTTACTATATATTTAAGGAACCTAAAGATTTCAGTGAAATGTTTCAAGTCTAGATTTTCATTCTTATGTAAGTCTTCACTTAAGAGATTGGTAGTAAGTTATACCCAAGTTCCTCGTTAATTCATCAACAGCCTTTTTGGTATATTTAAGCCCCCGATGATAGCTTCTGAGAACACCAATGGGAAAAGTTTAACAGCCAGGAATGCTATGTTAAATTCTATTTGAATAAATATTTATATTATTTTATTTTTAAAAGTTAACTTACATAAGAGATTCACTTTATAGGGTCCCTATACCCCTTTTAGTTTTTGTATCATAAAAATATATACATCTTCATAAAATATAACTTACTGTTAGAAATATTATTACTACTCAGATGTTTATGAGGTATAATGGTAGCTAGCTTTCTTTGTATATCATCCAGTCTTAAGATCACCAGCTGGTATTTTGTCTTACTAATTCTCATAATTTTCTATAAGGTAAAAACAAGCGAGATGTGACTGCTCTGTCTTTGAGATGAAATAAAGAACTACCCTGAGGCTATGTCATCCATGAATCACCATTTAAATTCAGTTTATCAAATAAATATTGATTACTTATTCAGTGCCAGGCAATGTCTCTAGATTTGGGAATATAAGGATGAATAAAACATGACTCTTGTCTTATGATCACATGACAACTGAGGAAGCCAAGTATATAGTAATTTGAATACAATCTGCTGAACATTCTGAAAAAGATGTGTATAGCAAGGTAAAAAGAGGGAGATTCAACCAACCTGGGGAGGAGTTTAGCCCAATAAAGAGATATTGAAAAGATAATGCCTAACCTATCAAAAGATGAGTAGAAGAAGCAAGGCCGCAAAAAAAAAAAAAAAAAAAAAAAAAAAAAAAAGAACTTCAAGCAGAAAGAAGAGTGTAAAAGCAAAGATATGATTAAAATGAACGTCATCTCTCTTCATGTATAATATGGCAATTAAAAAGAATGTTTCCTGAACAAAAAGAAAAGTTTTCAAAATGAGGTAAAGGTTGATAGAAGCTTTGAAGCATCAGTATGAGTAACCCAAATAAATGGGAAATATTTTTTTTATTTTTTTTAACATTTTTTTATTTTAAAATTGTGGGGTACAGTTAAGGGTTAAGTATACAAATATGCATTGTTCAGGCACCCTTGTTGATAAGGGGTGTCCCCCCATCCCCAGACAGATATTGACTACCATTTCTAAGTGGAAAAAAACAACTTTCAAAAATTGTGTTTACTAGCCTGCTGAATGATCATTTTCAAAGCATCAATTAAAATGAATTTAAAGATCAGTGGTGCTTTTCTTGGTATTCTCTACACAGTAGGCAGTTAATGCATTGATTTCTACTTTTTAAAATTCTAGATAAAGTCATAAAAGCATAACATTACAAAAGCAAAGGAAATTTAGATACTACCTTATTCAGATCTTCATTTTCTAGATGATGAAATTGAGACTCAGTGATATGACTTGTTCAAGGGTGAGCTGTTTGTTATTTTCAAAACCTTGGTCAGATCCAATACCCTTTATGTCTGCTGAAAAACTTGACTCAAGCATTTTAATATCGCTTTCCTTAATTCCAGTGAATTGCTATCACAAGCAGTACAATATGATGGTTAAACTTGTTAGCTCTAGAGTTAAAATATTTGCTTTTCATCATTTACTTGCCAAATGACTTGAGGTAAGTGATGTAATTTCATTTTACTTCAGATCTCTCATCTCTAAAGCGGGAGAAAATAATGTAAAGTACTTATATCAATGCTTTGCACATAGTAAGCACTCCACTATTGTGCTACTATCTGTTATTAGGCTGTCAAATATTAACATACTTGCATAGATTGTGGTGTGGGTACTTAGGAAATTGATTTCACTATATAAGTGGTTTTTAAAAATATGTTGAAATGACTACCATATCACCAATTTAATCAAACCTTTATAATCTATAGCATTTTATAACTGCTGTGAGCTCAGAATCAAAATTACATTATTTCTAAATTGTCATTATTAATAGAAAATAGAAAAATTTAAAAAATTAAGTACTATGAAATACTAGCGAAAGGATGTTAGATTAGAAATTGTGAATCTGCCTCTTAATTTGAAATGTAAAATACATTCCCGCTTTAAGCAAAACTGTCTACAAATCTAAGTTTCGAGATAAGTGACCTTGAATCTGATCCTCATCGTATATTCCAGAAAATCTGCTATTCAAACAACACAATAGATTAAATCTAAAAGTATAGTGTTGTGCATTTCATTCTTTTACAAACAAGTATCAGTACCATCCCGCATGTTAAATGGATGATGAGCTTTGTTCACTGGCAAAACAAACTTTAAGAACATACTTATTCTTTAAAAGTTTGGCTTTGATATCAATTTCTTATCCAATGACTTCTATAATTTTACTGCATGTGTTGTGGACATTAGATAACCACATATGACATGAACCACCTCAATGCTTCCAAAGTCATTATATTTACTTTTAATGAATTGAAGCCTTTAGATCTGTAATGTAGTTCATAAATCAAAGCAACATTTTATACACATTTATGTGATTCATAGTTATACAAACAAAAATTAACTAAACAGAATATTATCATCTTGGGAAAAATGTGTAATAGTCTTTCAATTTAAACTACAAGGATTTTCTTTTATTTGCTGTATCTGGGGTACAAGTAATTTACAAAATACAGAGAATATGATTTTAAAAATAGAGGTTTCTGTTATATGACCTATGAACAAAACTCTTATGCAAAAATACACAGTAAGCAGGTGGTCACATTTTGTAAGTCATAGGTTTTTGGGTTTGCTTGACATAACAACTTTTTTTTTTTTTTTTTGAGTTGGAGTCTCACTCTGTCGCCCAGACTGGAGTGCAGTGGCCGCACCCGGCCACCGCAGCCTCGACCTGCTGGGCTCCGGCGATCCTCCGCCTCAGCCTTCCAAGTAGCCGGAATTACAGGCATGCGCTACCATACCCGACTGATTTTTTGATATATTGTAGAGATGAGGTCTCGCTGCCCAGGCAGGTCTCGAACCCGCGGGCTCAGGCAATCCACTCACCTCAGCCTCCCAAAGGCGCGGGATTACAGACTGAGCCACCGAGCCCGGCGACATAACAACTTTTAACATAATAGTATCCTCAGTATTCCTGTATTATGGTATAAATTTCTGAAAACTATTGTGGAAAAACTGTTTTTGTTTATTTCTTTTCTCCTATTACATAATAATCAGGTGATAATAAATGTGCAAATCCCATAAGGTTAAATTACGTTCTTTAGGTATCAGAATTTGTAATCTCCCATCTATCTTCTCTTTTGTTTGTGGAAGGGAAAGGAAAAAATTATAAAGGCAGTCAGATCGTATCCAGAATTTGTTTTAGAAATATGTTTTTAGGTGCTAGATGGAATTCTATGAAGTATATTTTCTCTATCCACACTATTCTACTATGATAAATAATATATAAAACAATAATTTCCAGGTTCTACAAAATGTATATTTATGACCTGATTATTTTATGCTTTTATGGCCACAATAGCTTACCAAGAAAGAGCCATAGACTATATGATTTCAAAAGGTCTTCAACATCTGAGATTGAAACAAAAAGTTTTATTTTTAAGGTTTGTGTAATCAGGATAAAACAAAGCAAACAAACAACTAAAAAAAAAAAAAGCAGCAACAAATCAAAACTGCAACCTCCGTTAACATGTCTTTCTCAAACAGTTCTTATTTTTTAAAGTTTTACTATAACCCTTATGCTTAAACTGTTATGTTTTTTAAGCATTTTAAAAGTACATGTTCCTATGAAAAGTCAGTCATCAATTTAGAAACAGCCAAATGACAATTAATTTTCTGTTTATCATTTATGATTTAGTTTCCTTGTGTATCATTTCATAATATCTTTCTAAAGTTATTCTGTCACTGACTTTAAACTCTGCATATTAAACATTTTTGTATTTTGATAGAAAAAGAATTATGTTATGGGGATTATAAGCATTATCCTCACAGGAACTGATTTTCTTGAAAGCATCAGATATGTGTGCGTGGGTGTATGTCTATGCATGTGTCTCTGCCTGTGTCTATCATGCCTATATGCATGTGTGAACACATGTGTGTCAACACACTTGACAGGGTGAGAAAGAAAGAACACTCACTGACTTTTATTACAAAGATGATTCAAGTAAATGAGGTATACTAAAACTCAAAGTGCATTGCAACTATTTATTCTTTTTTTGTATATTTTATTTTATTTTATTTTTTTTAATTGTGGGGTACAATTTAGGGTTAGGTATACAAATATTCATTGTGCAGGTACCCTTGTTGATGACATGTGCCCCCCTCCCCAGGCAGATATTGACTACTGTCAATTCCACTTCCCCGGCCCCCCTCCCTCCTGCAGTTTCCCACTGCTGTCCATTCTTTTGTTATAATAGTATGGTAGTTGTTCAAGGTTCACTTATGAGTGAGAACATGTGATACTGAGATCTTTGTTTCTGTGAAAGATCACTCAGTATTATAAACTCTAATTCCATCCAGGTTGCTGCGACATTCATGATTTTGTTCTTTTTTATGACTGCGTAATATTCCATTGTGTATATGTACCACTTTTTTAAATTCAGTTCTCTTTTGATGGATGGGCAGCACTGTTGGTTCCATGTTCTTGCTATTGTGAGCAATGTTGTTATAAACATAAATGTGCAGGTTTCTTTTTTATAGAGTGATCTGAGTACTTCTGGGCACATTCCCAGTAGAGGGATTGCAGGGTCATATGGAAAGTCGATTTTTAGAACTTTTAGGAATCACCACACTGCTTTCCACAGACGCTGTATTAGTTTACACTCCCACCAACAGTGTAGAAATGTTCCCTTTTTGCCACGTCTTCTCCAGCATCTGTTATTTTTTGAGTTGTTGATGATGGCCATTCTGATTGGCGTTAGGTGGTATCTCAGTGTAGTTTTAATTTGCATTTCCTTGATGACTATCGAAGCTGAACATTTTTTCATATCTCAGTTGACTGTTCGTATGTCTTCTTTTAAGAAGTGTCTATTCATATCTTTTGCCCACTTTGTAATGGGGCTGTTTGCATTTTTCTTTTCAGCATGTTTGAGTTCCTTGTAGATCCTTTATGTTAGGCCTTTGTCAGACATGGAGTTGGCAAATGTTTTTTCCCAGTCTGTGAGCTATCTCTTCGCTCTCTTGATGGTTTCTTTGGCTTGCAGAAACTTGTCAGTTTAATGAGTTCCCACTTATCTATCTTATCTCTTATGGCCTGGGCACTTCGGGTTTTGATCATGAATTGGTTGTCAGTTCCAACTTCTATAAGAGTGTCTCCTGCATTTTCTAAGGTTCTTATAGTTTGAGGTTTAACAGTTAGGTCTCTGATCCATTTAGAGTTAATTTTTGTGTATGGGGATAGGTAGGGGTCCTGTTTCAATCTTCTGCATGTGGTCAGCCAGTTTTCCCAGAGCCATTTATGATTAGGTTCTCCTCTCCCCAGTAGTGGGTGGTGGAGGCTTTGTCAAGGATGTTTGGGTTGAGCAATTGAGGTTTTGCTTCTGGACTCTCAATTCTATTCCATTGGCCTATATGCCTGTTTGTGTACCAATACCAGGCTTTTTTGATTATTGTAGCTTTATAATAAAGTTTAAAGTCTGGGAGTGTAGTACCTCCTGCTTTGTGTTTTTTGCAGAGAATTGTTATGCTTACTCTTGGTCGTTTGTGTTTCCATATGAATACATATATTGGTTGTTTCTAGTTCTGAGAAGAATGTTGCTCGTAACTTGAATCATATTGCCTTAAGTCTGTAGATTGCCTTAGGTAGAATGGACATCTTAACGATGTTGATTCTTCCAATCCATGAGCATGGAATATTTTTCCACTCGTTTGTGTCATCTTTGACTTCTTTGAGCAGTGTTTTGTAGTTTTTGTTGTAAAGGTCTTTCACATCTCTGGTTAGGAAGATGCCAAGGTATTTAATTGTGTGTGTGTGTGTGTGTGTGTGTGTGGTGATGGTGAATGGAATTGCGCTTTATATTTGGTTTTCTGTTTGTTTGTTGTTGGTATACAGAAATACATCTGTCTTTTGCACATTTATTTTATACCCTGAGACTTTGTCAAAATCTTTTATCAGTGCAAGGAGGTTTTTGATTGGTTCTCTTGAGTTTTCAGGGTATACAATCATTTCGTCTGCAAAGAGAGATAGCTTGACTTCCTCTTTTCCTATTTTGCTACCCCTGATTGCCTTCTCTTCTTTGATTGCTCTAGCTAGGAGTTCCAAAACTATATTGAACAGGAGGGGAGAGAGTGGGCATCCTTGTCTTGTTCCAGTTTTCAGTGGGAATGGTTCCAATTTCTGTCTGTTTATCAGAATGCTGGCTGTGGGTTTCTCGTAGATGGCTCTTACTATTTTGAGGTATGATCCATCTATGCCTAGATGTTCAAGGGCTTTTATCAAGAAGGGGCACTGGATTTTATCAAAAGCTTTTTCTGCATCTAATGATATAATCATGTCGTTTTTATTTTTACATTTGTTGATGTGTTTAATTATGTTCATGGTCCTATGAATGTTGAACCATCCTTGCATCCTGGGGATGAAGCCTACTTGGTGGTGGTGGATGATTTTTGAGATGTATTGTTGAATCTGATTTGCTAGGATCTTGTTGAGAATTTTGGCATCTATGTTCATCAAAAATATTGACCTGCAGTTCACTTTCTTTGTTGAGTCTTTACCTAGCTTGCGTATCAATGTGATGTTAGCTTCATAAAATGATTTGGGAATATTTGGGGTGATTTGGGAATGATTTGGGAAGACTTCAAAGTATATTGCAACTGTTTATTCTAAGCCTAACTTCCAAGATACAAATTAATGAGAACATGTTGAATTTTAATTTGAGGCCAGATTTGGATAGCATTTTCCTAGTAATTTTCTTTTCATATCCGCTAAACAATAAATATATTGACTTATTAAAGATGCATTTTTTTCAGCCATAATTGAATTCCTCAAATACGGAGCAACTTTTTACAACTTGCCTTGATACAATTCAAATACAAGTAAATTGATTCTTTAAAAGTGCCAGTCTGATTTTTTAAAAATCCTAACCTTTAAGTTCATTTCACAACTCAAATAACAACAGATGCTGGAGAGGATATGGGGAAAAGGGTACACTTCTACATTGTTAGTACGACTGCAAACTAGTACAAATTCTGTGGAAAACAGTGTGGCAATTTCTAAAAGATCTAAAAATCAACATTCCATATGACCCAGCAATCCCCTTCTGGGAATATACCCAGAGGAACTCAAATCACTTTATAAAAAAGATGCCTGCACGTGCATGTTTATTGCAGCATTACTCACAATATCAAAAACATGGAGCCAACTGTGCCGCCCATCAAATGTGGACTGGATAAAGAAAATGTCATACATCTACATAATGGAATATTATGCAGACATAAAGAAAAACAAAATTATGAACTTCACAGAAACTTGGAGGGAATTAGAATCTATAATAATCAGTGATTTATCACAGAAACAAATATCTGAGTACTACATGTACTCACCCATAAGCAGTCCCTGGACATTTATCATAATACTATAAGAAAGATATTGGCCTCTGACACTGCCAAAGGGGAGCATATAACATCAATAAGGGTACCCACACTTTATCTGTACCATGACCACTTATGTACCTAACCCTAAATTGTACCCTACATCTTTAAAATAAAAATAAATAAATAAGAGAAAAATAAATCCTTGTTTGGGCCTCTATTATTATTATTATTCTTAGTGTTATTTATGATTTGGTTAAAGTTTCTTCTGTGGCATCTTATCAAAAGAAAATAACATTAACTTCCTTTTGCTGGAAAACAAAAGTTACAACTGCTTTCAAGATTGTGTTAAGAAAATATGTTTATGCTTTATCAAACAAGTTTTTGTTGTACCATTAACTGAGTCATTTAGATTCACAGAAAGTAAAACTCATGCCTGTCATATATTAATTATCAGTAAGGCCGCTTCCGTAAGATGGAAAATGATTTTTAAAAATTTTAGCACCCAAGTTTCTTGTCTCTTTCAGTAAATAAATGGAGCCCTCCTTTGGTAATATTTTCCATTTTGCATATTCACCATGAGGAAGGCAATTTGCAAAAGGTAATTTATCAGATTTTGTTATTTCCTATATCTTGGACCCAGTTGACTTCCCAAGTATAAGGTAAAAAGTACCAAGTCACCACCATAGTTGTTTTTTGTTTGTTTGTTTTCCTTTTCTGCTTTTCTGGCTTTAAGATTTATTTTTAAATTCCCTCTGTACTTAACACATGATGCGCTTGACAGATATGTTACAAGGATTGTTATACATGCAGTAGTGTGTTTAAAAAATTACTCACTTTGCTTATGAGCCAGTTTATTGTCCTTTGTGCAAAGTAACATGTCATTCTGTCATGGATGAAAGATCTTGATTTGAGTGTTTACAATGCACAGCTCCTTCATGGCTGAAAGCTTCCAGGGATTTCAGTCTTTCTGTCGTTCAGACAAATCCTACATCTACATAAAAAGTCTGACTACAATAGATAAAGATTTATTTTTTAATTATTGATTGCAATAGTTTCCTAATTAAATGTCTCTATTACCAACAATGTCCCATTGCTTCAAAACTTTTACCACAACTACCATTTACCTAACTGTCATCAGAAAAATTGTTACATGACCAACAACAACAAAAACAACAACATGATTTCAGACTTTGGTATGAACTGGAGCTCTCTGCTAGCAATTAATGTCATATAAGATGCAAAATTAAAGTCTTATAGTTTGACAATTATTTTGAATTAATACTTTTATTTTTAACAAATTACTGAAGTTTAAGTACATTATTTATGACAATTCTCAATGGTTAAATATTTGGAGAAATACTTTATTGTGAATTTTAAGGGTTCATTCTTCAAGTATTCTTATTATGAATGAATAAGCTAGATTCTTGCAGTGGAAAATTTGTTCCTTGGGAGTGAACTACTTATACTGACATTTTGGAACTACTACAGTTCTATTTAATAAAATGTGAACATAGTAGTTTAATGGCAGGGGAAAATCTGACTTTATGCATTTCTTAGCCAAAGAAATAGATCAGATAATGAAAAATCCTTATTGTCAACAGAAAACACCATGAAACATTGGCAATTACGGTGTCCCTCTTATTTCAGTACCTCACTAGGTGTTATCACCCTTGCAATCCACATATTAACCTGTACTAATTGGAGTTGTTTTTGCTCCATTTTGAGAAATGGGAAGTGAAAAACATTTTTTTCAAGGTCATGTATCATATCTATGGTAGGAATTGAAATACAAATTTATCATTTTAGACAATATGCTGTATGTTTCCTAAGCAATTTCTGTCATTATTGTCAATTTTCTTAACCACTAAATAATAGCTCTGACAAATCAGTGAACATTGCTACCAAGCCAAATCTAACAGAAAAAAAAAAAAACAATAATAAATACTTAGCAGATTCGTGGCACTTGGGACTTTACAAAGTATTTTCACATCCGTTATTTTGTTTCTGAGTACAACCTTAGAAGCATGTAAGGTAGGTTATATTTATTTTAAAGATTTGGAACATAAAACTTCAAGAGATTAAGTTACTTATTTAAAGTCACAGATCTAGGAAGTAGAACTATGATTTTAATGTGAATTTTTGCTTCTGAACACAATGATTTTAATATCATCCCAGAACTTATAATTTGTGTCTGGACAATTGTCTAAGCATTCTTTTTTTTTTTTCATTAATCAGTATTTTTTATTATGGTTTTGTGGGGTACAGTTAAGGGTTAGGTGTACAATGACGTTTCATTCAGGCACCCTATAGATAAGAAGTGTTTTCCCATCCCCCGACAGATATTTGGTACTGTTAATCCCATCCCCCTCCCCCCCATAGTTTCCCAGTACCATCAGTCATTTTCTTATAGTATTGCATTGGATGTTCAAGGTCCATTATATGAGTGAGAACATGTGATATTCGGATCTTTGTTTTTGTGAAGCATTCTTAATTCAAACTCCATGTATCAGATAATTGCATTTTAGCTAGGCACATTTTAGCAATACTCTCAAAATTATGGCTGGTAACAAGCAAAATATTCAGAAAAAAAGATTTAAGAAATGTCTGTATCTGCCTTCTATCTAATTTTTATATCGCAATAAACTTTCATATCTGTTACTTAATTATCTGAAATGAATATTGTTAGGCACATTTTATATATGAGAAAAGAAACTCAGAGAGGTTTAATATTTTCCTCAGATTGCACATTTCTAACTTGGTGGATAGAGTCACAATTTAAACCAAGGTCTGTGTGTCCTCCAAAACTATGCTATTTCATTAGCCATGTAAAATTTTTCTGATATCATTATTTTGATATTATAAACTTCCTCAAATCATTACTATTTGTGCATTTCACATAAAATGTTTTGTTAAGCACATAGTTAAACTTTAACTGGTGTTTTTCAGATATTAAGAATTCAAGATAATAGGTATTTTGCAAAGCTTGAGGGGATTTGATGATAAGCTTGAAATATAGTCTTGCATTTATTCTATATTATGGAATACATGTACAATAAACATTTTCTAAGGGTCTACTTTGTGTCAAATACTCTCCTTTTCTCTGAGGATCAAAATGTCTAATTATTCATTTTGTCCCATTTCAACAAAAATATTTGTCAACAAAGTCACTCTCCAATGCTCTCAAATCATCAGATTGAAAAGACAACCCATAATATTGGAGAAAATATTTGTAAACTTTTCACCTGACAAAAGATTAACATCCAGAATATTAATAGCAAAAAACAAATCTTTTTTAGATGAGCAAATGGTCTGAAGAAATATTTTTCAAAAAAAAGGACATACATATCACACAATGAAATACTATTTAGTCATAAAAAAAGAGTAAAGTACTGTCATTCATGGCAATATGGATGAGCCTGTAGGACTCATGAATTTGGGAGCTAAAAAAGTTGTGCTTATACAAGTAGAGGTAGATTACTGGTTGCTAGAGGCTAGAAATAGAAATGAAAAGGCAAGCTATGAAGAGGAAGGTTAACAAATATAAACACTAAACAGAAGGAATAAGTTCTAGTGCTTTATAGCATTATTGAATGACTAGAGTTCACAATTATTGTATATTTTCAGGCATATAGAAAAGAGGACTTTCAATGTGCCCGACACAAAAAAATGATAAATGCTTGAGATGATGGATATGCTAATTACTGTAAAGTGAATAATACACATTGTATACACATATTGAAATATTACTTTCTACTCCATAAATATGCAGAATTATTACATGTCAATTAAAAAATAAATAAAAACGATAATTTAGTGGACCAATAAAGCTCAGTGTGGCTGTAAAAACTGCTCCCAAAGAGTAACATTATTTTCATTCATTTATATTACACAATGAATGTATGTTGAGAGTCACCATCTGCCTCAGTTTTGCTTGGTGACAGTGTTTTCAAGACTATTAATTACTGAGGTCTGAAGGGTTTGCGAATAACTGAGCTTCAGTGTGATGTCTTGGACCAATTTACACATTGCAGAAAAGATGATTCAGTCTTGTAATAATGTATGTATGTGGCAGTTTTTAATCTGTCCCAATAATCTCTGGGTATCTAGTCAAGCAAGCAAAATACTCTGTGAAGTTGCCTACCTTTATTTTCTGAGTTTTGCAATGAGTTGTGCAATGAGAGGGGATGAAATCAATCCATAATAAAAAACACAAGGCTAAAAAAGACCAATGTCATCTCTCTCTCTCTCTCTCTCTGTATATACAATATTTTATACACAAGATATTTAAACCTTAGATTACTGTTTTGTTGGCAGAGTTAGTGAAATTAGATACTACTTATTTTTATATTTTTGCAATAATAACATTCACATTGGCATGAGAATTTCAAGACACAGTAAGTGTATCTTATGACATTGTATCTTCTTTTTTACTGTTGCTGATGTCAGTGTGTCAATAAAAGTTGGAATGTTTGATTCCTCATAATCCTCAAATGCTTATAAAGTGACACATTTTATTTACAATTTTAAATGCATACTCTTTTCTTCTGTGAACATCAATATTTTCTGCAGTGCATGAATATTGAGTTGGGCAACTTGCCAACTCTCCACTGGGGAATTGGGATCTGGCACCCCTCTTCACTTTCAAAACACGCTCAAGCAAGGCTCCTAGTTCACATAGGACTCACATTAAAAAGCAAACTCAAAATATCTTCAAACAACATGGGAACTCCTGCTTTATGTACTGAAAGAAGGTCAGTAGTCTTTCCCATGCCAAGGAAAGCATATGATTTAAATTTTAGAACATGATTTCATCTAAAATTTCCAAAAAATGTTTTTATTTGACTGGAAAGTTAAAGAAGAAAGGAGGATTGTTGCTGTTTACATACGTTAAGTCAATACATTTAGTGACATTAACAACCACAAATTGTTTCATTTTCTAAGATCTGTAATGTAATTTTTTAAAAAGTTATTAAGCTTTCAAAATGACATTTTTATACTTTTGTAATAAAATGGTTTTGCTACCAACCAAGTCAAGAGTATTTGAAACTCCATAGCAAATAACAGTAGGTGGAAAATTAAACCTTTATGAACATACACAAAAACAGCATGTTTGAGTCCTTAATTTTATTACTGTAAATTTATTTTGATTTGTCTCTGGAACCCAGCAGGAGTCAGAAAAGGGAGATTGCATGCAAAAGAACAAAAATAGCTCATTTAACTGCATAAGATTCTGTAGCTGTAAATTAAACTGTCTTCAGTTTCACAATTTAGAGAGTTTTAAACTAGATCATTATACTTCTCTCGTTTCAAATGACGTTTCCATCTATTACCTTGTTTTCATTATTTCTACCTTTGGACATGCCAACTTGTACAAAGAGAAGAGACTGAGTCAAATTTTAAACACTTAAAAGTTCTTGTCCATTTCACTTTGTGTGAGCCAGAACTCTATACATAGTTCAAAAAGGAGACAGGGTGTTAAGATTTGGAAGTGATCAGTATAATCAGAGTTGTCAGTCTAGTTGCCTAGCAGTCTTTTCAAGAAACACAGGATAAGGCTGGAGCTACTTACCAACTCAATGGGTTGGGTAATTTTAAGCTTTAATAAATCAATAATATTATAATTTACAATTACTCAGTGCCTACTGTGTGCAGTGCACTATGACTCGCTGTAATAAAATATAATATCAAACTGGTCCAATTGTAATTTTCTTGGAATGTTTAACCAGTTATTTTGACATAATATGAACATTGATAGTTCTAGAAGTTCAAACCTCTTGAATATTTAAAAATTTATTCTTAATATTTTGCTGTCTCATTAGTCATTTTCTAGAGGTTGGATATTAAAAAAAGATGTCCATTTCCACTTTTTTCATTTTCTTTTAAAAAAATTTTATTTTAAATATGTGGGGTATAATTCAGGGTTAGGTATGCAAATGGTCATTGTACAGGTAAACTTTGGGCCTCCCTTTGGTCCCCACTTCACCAGGTTTGAGATCAGATACACTTAATGATGAAGTGTGCCCCCCCCCGGCATTTTCTCACTACTGCCAATACCTTTCTTATAGTAGTATGATAATTGTTCACGATCCGTTTCTGAGTGAAAACGTTTGTGCGCAATTCTTTGTTTCTGTGAAAGCTCACTGAGTACTATATACTCTAAGTCCATCCAAGTAGCTCCGAAGTTCATAATTTTATCCTTCTTATGGCCACATAATATTCCATTATGTATATGTGCCACATTTTTTTATCCAGTCCACTTTCGATGGGCAGCACGTTTGGTTTGATGTTTTTGCTATTGTGAATAATGCTACAATAAACATGTGAGTACAGGTTTCTTTTTCATAGAGTGATTTAAGTTCCTCCAGGTGTATTCCCAGAATGGGGATAGCTAGGTCATGCATATGGAAGATCAATTTTTAGATCCTTTAGGAATAGCCACACTGTTTTCCACAGAGATTGTACTAGTTTACAATCTCACCAACAGTGTAGAATTGTTCCCACATCCTCTCCAGCATTTGATGTTTTTTGTTATTGATGATGGCCATCCTGACTGTAGTTAGATGATATCTCAGTGTGGTTTTAATTTTAATTTCTTTGATGATTAGTGAGGCTGAGCATTTTTTCATGTATCTCTTGGCTGCTCATATGTCTTCTTCTGTGAAGTGTCTATTCATGTATTTTGCCCATTTTTTAATAGGGCTGTTCTTTTTTTCTTTTTGGCATGTTTACGTTCCTTATAGATCCTAGGTGTTAGGCCTTTGTCATGTATAAAGTTTGCAAATTTTTTTTCCATTCTGTGGACTGTCTCCTTGCTTTCTTGATGGTATCTTTTGATTTGCAGAAGCTTTTCAGTTTGATGATGTCCCACTTTTCTATCTTATCCCTTGTGGCAAGGGCGTTTGGGGTTTTGATCAGTAATTGGTTGCCAGTTCCAATTCCATAAGGGTGTCTCCTGCATTTTCTAAGGCTCTTATAGTTTCAGATTTTACATTTAGGTCTTTAATTCATTTAGAGTTGACTTTTGTGTATGGTGATATATTCTCCACTAACAGTCACTGGGGAGAGGAGAACTTATTCAGTAAATGGTGCTGGGAATACTGGCTGACCATATGCAGCAGATTAAAACATTTCCACTTTTAAATCTCCTCATCTCTGTCAATTCCAAAGCTCAGAATTGTGTAGTCAGTTGACTAATTCTTCTTCTTCAACTTTAATATCCTGCCAATAAACAAGACTTGCTAGTAATATTTAGGCGTGTCTGTACCTTAAACTTTTATTCCCAGAGAGAAAACATTGTTCAAAAACGTAATTCCCTGTACTTGGATTATAACACTTTACTTGTCCCTGTGGTCTGTTTTCTCACTGATTAAGCCCATCCAGTATATTATGGCCAGTCTAATTTCCTTTATATCATGTCACTCATCATGTCATTAATCTTCTTGGAAAGCTGTGGTGATACCTTATTGAATGGTAATCTCGGCATGGCTTCCAAGGCTTTCCATAATTAGCTGATCCTTAGCTGGGTTTTTTTCAGGTCAATTTTCCATTTTTCTGCAACACAATTACTCTGCTTAAATCAGGCTATTTTCTACACTGTTCTGCCCAAGTTATCCAGATAATCTTTAAGGTTTAAGAAGATCATATCTCCTCTGTGAATTCTCTCCATACCACAGCCTGCAGTAAGCAATATCTTTCTCAATTCTCCTATACATATAAGTCACTTAATGATTCCTTTATGTCTTTTTATATTGACAATATTATAATCACAATTTTTAAAAATTATTTAAGATATTAACTTATTTTAATCATCTATTTCTAACCAATTAGAAGCTCTTTGAAGGCATGGACTCATTTGTTATTTCCTTCACGTGGTCTACCTAACTTAGCATATCAGTATACACTTAATAGACCCCTCATAAATATCTATTGGTAAAGAATCAGTCAATATTTATTGAAAAAGAGAGTTATGCGAGTTAAATCTCATTTCTTAAATTTCAACTTGTTGACACTAGACAACCTACCCAGTAAAAATGAGAACACTTTTCGTATATACATTCTTCCATCATTTAATAAAACAGAACTAAAGTGATTCCTTGTTTTGAAAAGTCTGCTGGTTTATAAAACTTTATCAAAATTAAACTTATAATTGATAAGTTATTAAAACAGACTTTGATAATTTTGTGATTCTGTATACTGAGCAGATTGGTAGTCATCATTTGTTTTGTACTATGGTAATGGATGATCAGATATGTCCTTTATTTTTCACAGTCACATGTGTGCCTCCACATTCTGAAATACATGTTTTATAATAATATATAACATACTTTTATTTTTCAGTTACAGATTTAATCACAGGTTTTTAGAGTAGAAAAGAGCCTTAAAGTTTATCTAACTCAAATGACCTATCTTATGTTTGAAACTTATACATAAAATTTATTCACTTATTCAACATGTATTCACTGGATACCTCAACTATACAAGCTACTCAAGCAGATAGTATTTGACCACATGTGGTGATTTGCAACTCTCTACTGTGTGAAGTTGCCCATCTATTTAAAAATGCTCTGCTGGACAGGTTTCCATTGCATTACCCTGAAATCTGTTCTCTGAAATATTCTTTGTTTATTGCATTTTTATTTTTAGAAAACATAAAAACAATTCTATTCTCTATTTTATTGGACAATTCATCAAATACTTAAAATAGTACTCAATCTACCCTAGAGTGATAATTTCCTTCTTCCTGTCACACTACTTAAACTTCTTCCATAGTTTCTAAAATAATATGGTTTCAAGTTCTCTCACCACCTGGTGTTCTACCCTTAATATATTTTAGTATTATTCTTACCCAGCTTATTATATATAATGACCACATTGTGCAGCATTCCCCTTTACTAAAATTAAATTCATAGATAATATAATCTATCTACACACATCATATATTACAATCTACTTAAATCTTGAAGTTAAATATAAATGAGAAATGCAATGGAATACACTTATAAAGAGATAAAATGTTTTGCAATGTGCACAGCACAACTAAACTCGAAGACAAAAATCACCCTGCCCAAATTTTTGCTTTCAATGGGGAGCAGCAGCCACCCCCACAATACCTTGACAATGCACTGTTTTAGTTGGTTTAAAGTTCTTTCAAATTAAGTGACTGTTTTTGAATGTAGCATATCACATATAATCTGACCTACTCATAAAGAATAAAATTATCACTAGTTTCATCTTATGTATTGCACTTATAATATTAAAACCTAAGACTAGAGTACCTTTCTTTATCATTCTCTGGGCTTACTGCTAAATAAAATCCTATTACACGGGTTTCTAAATGTGAAACTATGTTGCTTACACGTTATACTTAAATATATTAAATATGTAAACACAACACATATTCTCATTAAATGTAATCATGCTAAATTTGGAATATTGCCCCAATCTATATATATTTTTGAATCCTGTTTCTGTTATGAATCATATTTATTATGCTTCCCAGTTTAATTGAATCTATACATTTGATAAATATTATTTTAGTATCCAAATTTTTAAAGAGAACCAGGAGAGAATACCCTAGTGAACATATGTGTAATAAACTGAAAATGTATAGCATAGCTGAGAAATAAGATTTTTTAGAATACTTACTATAGAGTTACACTGTTGAATCCAAATCAAAGTTTTGCTACTTTACTGGCTGTGCAAACTTGGAAAATTCTGTACCTCAGTTTCTTCATCAAGTAAATGTGATTGAATATAGTATTACTTTGGAGTTGTTTTTAAAAACAAGGAAATGATTCATAATGTACTATAGGTCTGGTGTTGGTAAATGCTCAGCAAATATTTTATATTTCAAGAGCTTAAGCCACGTAGTTGTTGCTCTGTGTTGAGTCAGCAACCTAGTCATTGCTTTGGTACAATCAATTCTGTACAAATCTGGGAAATATTTCATCCTGATCCATACGTTTTTTATTGCTGTGGAACAAATTACCCCAAAATATGATAGCTTAAAAAACACGTATATTTTTATCTCAAAGTTTTTGTGGATTCAGAAAATCTAGGCACAGTTTATCTGGGTAACTCTGGCTCAAGATCTTTCATCAGTCTACAGTCAAGGTGTCATCTAGAGCTTCCATGATCACTCATATGACCACATGGCAAGCCTCAGGTCCTTGTTGGCTGTTGGCTGACATCAATTCCTTACCATGTGAGTCTCTTTAAGGGGGAGCTAACAACATAGCAATTGGCTTCTCTCAGAGTAAGCCAGTGAGAAAATAAGAAAGACAGAGAAAAAAAGAAAGATGGACATCACCATTTTTTGTAACCTACTGACATGTCATCACTTTTACCATATCTTTTTTTTTTTTTGATTTGGAGTCTCACTCTGTCGCCCAGACTGGAGTGCAGTGGCCGCTCCCGGCCACCGCAGCCTCGACCTGCTGGGCTCCGGCGATCCTTCCGCCTCAGCCTTCCGAGTAGCCGGAATTACAGGCGCGCGCTACCACGCCCCGTTGATTTTTTGATTTATTGTAGAGATGAGGGCTCGCTGCCCAGGCGGGTCTCGAACCCGCGGGCTCAGGCAATCTACTCACCTCAGCCTCCCAAAGGCGCGGGATTACAGGCTGAGCCACCGAGCCCGGCTACTTTTGCCGTATCTTATTGGTTAGAATAAAATCTAGTTGACTAGTCCACACCAAAGAGGAAAGGATTATATACGGGTATGCACACCAGGGGGCAGAGATCATCGGAGACCAACTTAGAGGCTGTCTACCACACCTAGCAAGATGTTGGCAGGACAAGGCAGGACAATCATCTCTGTACTGAGGTTCCGTCCAAATTTAGGGAAGCTCTCCAAATCACTCAGTGGCCAGGTATTTAGAATGTTACACATTGGCTTACTTGGTACCAACCTTGTGTCCCACTCATCCTTTCTTTAGATATTGGCAAAGACCCAAGAAATAATATTGTGGTGGACACAGTGTGATGGGGGAAAGGACACTGACCTGGTTGCATTCTCAGCCCTGCCACCTATTAGACATTTCCCTCTACTAAATCTCAGTGTCTTAATCTGTCAGTTTAAAAGAATACCCTCAAACATGCAGGTTTCTTAGGTAGACTAGAGATAATATATGTAAAATCTAAAGTGCATCATAAGTCATTGACAAATGGAGGCTATTACAATTTAAAAATAAAATGTACATATATGTAACTAGATCTACATAATTTATGATATAATGCATAGATATATATTATGTCATGAAATATATAATTGGATAATATACCCTCAGGTCCTGGCAAAGGTCCTGACACATAGAACGTATCCAATATGTGTGTGGTGAATGAGTTTGGCCTATTCTACTGGTCCTTCCAAGTTTGTCTTTTTGTCACAGGAGAATATCAAGTCATTGAAGGCAAAAACTTTTAAGCATCATTAATCTTTGTATTTCCTACTATCTAATGCCTTCATAGTATACCACAGACATTTAATAAATCCTTCTTGATTAAGTTCAATCATTAATAATTTACAATGTCATCTACTTAATTGCTCTAACATGCTGCCCATTTTTCTCCATTTTATTCACAAGGATATCCAGTGAGCAAGTCAAATGCATGGTTCTAAGTTGATCTCTTTATTTAGAGGACATACTGTAAAGCAATTGTTTCTTCTTTAAGTTATATTCTAGAGCATAGTATAATAGCATCTCCCTGAAGCAAATTAAGAAATACGCAAAGTCAATATTCTGTATTCTTCCCTCATTTTCTTTTAAAATATTTTAACTATTTTATTTTCTTATATTACTCTCTTCTTCATGCCTTTGTCCTAACAGCAAGTCACTATAATATGTTAATAGATATTTATGTATTTACATCCTTCTATCTGTCGGGAGAAGCATTTCTAGAATGATCTCTAATGGTGGTATTTATAATATTGTGACATATAAAAGGTAGAAACTTACAGAAATATTGAATTTTTTCTTCCTGTCCCTTATACTTCAACATTCCTTACTCTACATTCTTACTCTATGATAATTAGATTCCTTACTCTACATACTTACTCTATGATAATTAGAACCTTAGGCTTTCTATCTAATGGTGATTATTTTTTAGAGAGTTCACAGAAAATGATCTATTCACACATTTTATATGCCTTCATTCCATAATTACTTGAAGTGAACACATTTCAAAATGTTGAGATAATATCAAAAAATTTACCAGTTCACCATAGAACAAAAATAAAGATCACCAACCAACAAGAATCTCCCAAAACACACAAATACATGGTTACTAAACATAAAAATCAGAAACAAGGAACAAGAAGAAGTGGAAAAGTTTATATATGGTTTTACTATCAAGTATTATATTAATTTTTGTGCTTCCTAGCAGCCAAGTGGAAAATGGTAAATTATTTTTATTATATACTGAACACATATTATGTGTCAGAAACTTTATAGACACTTTGATATTATGTCTATCTTCACTGTAACCATGGAGGGTTTATTTTACAAATAAAGTTAGTAAGGTCGGAAAAATTATCTTGCCCACTGTCACAAAGCTGAATCTCTAAGTGGAGCTATGATTCAAATCAAGGACTTTTTAACTTCACAGCCTGCACTCTTATATAGTCCTCATGGTCAGAAAGGAGGAAATATAATAATTACCCAGAGATAAAAGCTTTTTACCTTAGATTATAAAATTAATTTGCTGTGTGACATTGTATAAAGGGGACATTGAGCATTATGATAAGCAGTGCCCTTCATAACAGATTTACAATAAATGCAGAAGAGATATTCATATAGCTGTTTGGCTATTTTAATGGCCTTTGATAACTGCCTAAAGCATAAAATTAAAGTGCAAGTGAGTGAAACTGATTCAGCAAGTACTAATATAATCTGATCTCATGATAGATCCTTCTGGACCTAAGGTGATTCAAGAATAAAACTGAGAGTATGTAAATCAGCTTTCAAAATGCTAACTATTCTATTTTATTAGCAAGAGTTTTGATAGAAACTGAGTTCATTTGTTCATTTATCCAGCAAATATAGTCTAGGCTATCTATATGTCAGTCACTGTGTAAGGTCTGGGGACCAAATTTTTTTTTTTTAAATGTTTCTGCTTCAAAGGGACTGGCAGTTAGTTAAAATAAGACAAGGCAATGACTACAACAAGGTAAAATAATTGCTATAATGGAAATATGTAGTGCTCACTTTGGCAGCACATATACTAAAATTAGAACAATACAGAGAAAATTAGCATAGTACCTGCGCAAGGATGACACGCAAATTCGTGAAGTGTTCCATATTTTAAATCTTAGTTGGAGACTTTAATAACCTGCTAACAGCCCTAGGAAGATCATCAAGGCAAAAAAGCCAACAAGGAAGTCTAGAACCTTAACTCAACAATTGGTCAACTGGACCTAATAGACATCTACAGAACATTCCACCCAACAAACACAGTATATACATTCTACTCACCATCACATGGAACATAATCCAAGACTGATCACATTCTTGGCCATAAATCAAGCATGAACAAATACCAAAATGTTGAAATAATATGAAGCATCTTCTTAGATCACATTGGAATAAAAATAAATATCACCAACCAACAAGAACTCCCCCAAACATACAAATACATGAAAACTAAACAACATGCTGCTGAATTATTTTTGGATCAATACATATAACAAAAGAGAAATAAAAAGAATCCTGGAAACTAATGAAAACAAAGGCATAACATTAAAACCCCTAGGATACCACAAAACCAGTATCGTGAGGGAAGCTCATAACATTACACACACATATCAAGAAAATAGAGAATGCAAGTAAACAGCCTAATATCACACCAAGAAGAGTTAAATCTTATTTTCAGTAGAAAGATCCAGATTACTAAAAGAAAATCACAATTGCAGGAATTAGAAGACAAAAATAACATAGAAAGGATCAAAAGGACACAAATGATAAATAAGATTGACAGATCCCTGGCCATACCGACTAAAATAGAGAAAGAGAAAAGTCTGAATAAACACAAGTATAAACAAAAAAGATGATATCGCATCCCTGAAGAAATTAAGATTATCAAAGATCACTATGAACATCTGCATGAAAATAAACTAAAAAATCTACGGGTAATGTAGAGTTTCCTGTCATCACACAAACTCTCAAGATTGAAACAAGAAGAAATTGACATCCGAAACCAATCAATAACAATCCAGGAAAGCAACTCAGTTATAAGAAACCTCTTCACCAAAACAAAGTCTTGGATCAGATGGTTTTACTACTGAATTCTACAATACATACAAAGAAGAGATAATATGAATCTTACTGAAAGTATTCCAATAACACTACAAAAAAGGGATTGGCAGTAGCAGGATGCTGCCAGGGAAGTGGGGGTACATAACATCAGTAAGAGTGCCTGATCCTAATCCAGGCGAAGTGAGATCTAATGGGAGGCCCAAAACGTCACCTGTACCAAAACCCCTCATGTATGCAATCCTGACCTTTATCCTATAACTTAATAAAATATAATAAAATAAAAGTATTCCAGACAACTGAGAAGGAGGGGATTCTCCCTAGGCCATTTTATGAAGCTAATGTCATCATGATACCCAAACAAGGAAAAAAATAAACAAGAAAAGAGAATCACAGGCCAATTTTTCTAATGAACATAGATGCAAAAATTCTCAGCAAGATTCTAGCAAATCATATCCAACAACACATTTCAAGAATTATCCATAATGACCAGGTGAGCTTCATTCCCAGGATGCAGGGCTAGTTCAATATGCACAAGTATATAAATGTAATTCAGCACATTAACAGGTGTAAAAGCAAGAACCATATGAGTATTTAATTAGACACAGAAAAAACATCCAACAAAATCCAGCATCCCTTCTTGATAAAAACCCTCTAACACCTAGGTATGAAAGGAATATTCCCGAAAACAATAATAGCCATCTATGACAAACCTGCAGGCACATAATGCTTAATAGGCAAAAGCTGGAAGCATGCCCCCTAAGAACTGGAACAAGACAAGGATTCTCACTCTCACCCGTCCTATTCAACACATTACTGGAAGTCCTATCCAAAGCAATCAGGCAGGAGAAGGAAGTCAGTGGTATCCAAATAGGGAAAGAGGAAGTTGTTACCCCTCTTTGCAGATGACATGATTCTATACTTAGAAAATCCTAGAGAGTCTGTTCAAAAATCTCCTCGCACTAATAAATGACTTTGGTAAAGTCTTGGGATACAAAATCAATGCACAAAAAAGAGTTGCATTTCTATACAAGCTGGCTGAGAACCAAATAAAAAACACAATTCAATTCACAATAGATACACACACGCACGCACACACGCATGCACACACACACACAATTAAATACATTGGCATCCACCTTATCAAAGGATTGAAAGACCTTTACAATGAGAACTACAGAACACTGCTCAAAGAAATCAAGGATGAAGCCGGGCTCGGTGGCTCAGCCTGTAATCCCGTGCCTTTGGGAGGCTGAGGTGAGTGGATTGTCTGAGCCCGCGGGGCCGAGGCCTGCCTGGGCAGCGAGACCTCATCTCTACAATAAATAAAAAAAAATCAGCCGGGCATGGTAGCACATGCCCGTAATTCCGGCTACTTGGAAGGCTGAGGTGGAAGGATCGCCAGAGCCCAGCAGGTCGAGACTGCGATGACCAGAAGCGGCCACTGCCCTCCAGTCTGGGTGACAGAGTGAGACTCCAACTCAAAAAAAAAAAAAGAGAAATCAAGGATGACACAAAAAAATGGGAAAACATCCCATGTTAATGGATTGAAAGAACCAGTATGATCAAGATGTCCATCCTACCCAAATCAGTCTACAGATTCAATGCAATCTCTATCAAATGCCAGCATCATTTTTCTCAGATCTAGAAAAGAAAATACAGAAATCCATATAGAAGCTAAAAAGAGCATATTTGTAAAAGTAATAGAGTAAAAGTATAATATAGTAAAAAGAGCATAGTAATATAGTAAAAGTATAATATAGTAATAAGAGCATAGTAAAAGTAATCCTCAGCAAATGAAACAAAGCTGGAATTATCACACTGTAAGACTTTATACTTTATTACAAGACCAAGACAGCATGGTATTGGTACAGGAATAGGCACATAGACCAATGGAACAGGACAGGTAATCTAGAAGTAAAAACACAGTCCAGTCCCTTAACCAATTCATCTTTGACAAAGCCGTCCATAACAAATATTGGGGAAAGGAAACCATATTTAGCAAATGGCGTTGGGAAAACTGACTAAACATGCAGAAGAATAAAATTGGACCCCTACCTAGTACCACATACAAAACTTAACTAAAAATGGATCAAAAACTTAAATGCAAAACCTCAAACTATAAGAATCATAGAAAAAAATATAAGGAATACCCTCCTGGACATTGTAGTAAGCAATGAATTCATGGCCAAGTCCTCAAAAGCAAATGCAACAAAAGCTAAGATAGACAAGTGTAACTTTATCAGACTAAAAAAAATACACAGAAAAAAATAACAAACTCCAAGAGAGTAAGAGGACAACCCATAGAATGAGGAAAAAATATTTGTAAGCTATGCATCTGACAAAGGCCTAGCATCAGGATCCAGCCTTACTACTCATCAGATAAATGTAAATCAAAACTACAGTAAGATAATACCTAACACTTGTAAAGATGGCTATCATTAATAAATCAAAAATCAACAAATGCTAGTGCAGGTATGGAGAAAATGGGACGTTTCTACACTGTTGGTGGGAATGTAAGCTAGTTCAACCTCTTTGGAAAACAGTGTGGCAATTTTTAAAAGAACTGAAAAATGATCTCCCATATGTTCCAGCAATCCCTCTCTTGGAAATATACAAGGAGGAATATAAGTAGCTCTACCAAAAAGACACCGGCACCCACATGTTTATTGTAGTACAATTCACAATAGCAGAAACATGGAGCCAACTCAGATGCCCATCAAAAGTGAACTGAATAAAGAAAATTTGGTACATATACATGATGGAATATTATGCGGCCATAAAGAGGAAAATCATGGCCTTTGGACCACGTTGATACAGCTAGAGACCATCATACTAAGTGAACTATCACAGAAACAAAAAACTGAATACTGCATGTTCTCACTCATAAGTGGGCCCTGAACACCGGTAGCACAAGCCCAAGGGTGGAATGGGTAGATGCTGGACACTGCTAAGAGAAGGAGAGATGGAAGAGGGAGGGGGACACCTGGCAACACACTGGATACCTGGTCTGAATCGGGGGAGAGAGGATCAGGTAGAAGCCCAAACTTTAACTACCTGCAGCCTACTTATGTAGTAAATCCCCACTCATACCCCATAACTCTTACATTAAATTAAATTTAAAAGTGTGCATATGGTACAAAATAAGATGCCCTTAAATCTATCTTGTAGTGTCACATAAGTTACCATAGTGAAGGTAGTGTTTGAGATAAGACTTGAAGGATGAGTATAACTTTGCTAGGCAGACAAGGAGATGGTGGACAATCTGAGAACTGGAATGCCCAGAGAGAGGCATTTGGGTGACATTCTCTGACAAAAACAAAAGGTAGTCTAGGTTGCTCATTATTGACAGCTCCATAGGTTTGTGAAATCCAGATACTAATAATAGCTATCATTTACTAAGCACTTGCTTGTATACAATTGTAATAGATTTTTTTAAAAAATCTAGATTTTCATTGTGTAAAGTGAAACAAAAAAAGGTAAAGTAAGTTGCCTGAGAAGAACACATAGCATTTTTTGTTTTTTTAAAAATTTTTTAAGCAGTTCACAGTATCAAGTATTGTGCTATAATAATGTAGTATGTTTCTAGCTTACGAAAATTAAGAAGCCTAACCAGTATTCTCATCCCGATGAAATGATATCCCACTTTCTCATCAATGTAGTATGTGGCCATAGTTGCAGGAAAACTAAGTGTTGTTTAAAAAATATATTCAGATCAATTCTAGTGTACTTGAACAAGTGCTCTTCTTAGACCCCTAAGTTCTAACAGAATACGACATAGATGAATTTGGCCCAGAAAATAATCAAAACAAGTTATAAATCCGTTTTCATGAAGGTAAAAAACACATGAGAAACTTAGTATAAAGTATCAGTTTCTCATTTTTTGGGGGGTAAGTTATAAGTCAGTTTTCATGAAGGTAAAAAACACATGAGAAACTTTGTATAAAGTATCAGTTTCTCATTGCTTTTTGGGTGATGCTTTAGTTGCAAACTGTTCCCCACCCTATGAAGTAAGTAAATGAGATAATTTTTTTTTTTGAGTTGGAGTCTCACTCTGTCGCCCAGACTGGAGTGCAGTGGCCACTCCCGGCCACCGCAGCCTCAACCTGCTGGGCTCTGGCGATCCTTCCACCTCACCTTCCAAGTAGCCGAAATTACAGGCATGTGCTACCATGCCCGGCTGATTTTTTGATTTATTGTAGAGATGAGATCTCGCTGCCCAGGCGGGTCTCGAACCCGCGGGCTCAGGCAATCCACTCACCTCAGCCTCCCAAAGGCGCGGGATTACAGGCTGAGCCACCGAGCCCGGCGATAAGTAATTTTTAATTGATCAACTGAATTTTGGAAAATAACTTTAAAATAATTCTCAAATGGCTTTAGAATTCTACATAATAAATGTTGAGCCATTCTTCTTGACAGTAGTTTGTTAATGTAGCTACTATAGTTCTTGACAGTGAAACCATACTATCAACATGCGCAGACATTAAACTTTGTATACACCACAGCAGCACAAGAAAATTCAATTTATCTAAAATAATATCTAATTGGTCCAGGCGAGTTTGCTCATGCCTGTAATCCCAGCGTTTTGGGAGGTCAAAGCCAGAGCATAACTTGAGCACAGGATTTTGAGCACAGGATTTTGAAACCAGCCTATGCAACATAGTGAGACCTCATCACCAAAATTTTTTTTTAATTAGCTGCCCCAGCAGATGTTGGCACATGCTTGTAATCCCAGCTACTTGGAAGGCTGAGGCAGAAGGATCACCTGAGACCAGAAGCTCAAGGCTGTGGTGAGATGTGATCATGTCACTGCACTCCAGTCTAGACAACAGAGTGAGATCCTGACACCAAAGTAATAATAATAATAATTTCAAACCATTAAATTGTATATTAAAGACAATGGTGACTAAGGTATCACACTATTGATACCACTTGAAACAATGGTTTTTCGGAGAACTGTTGCAGTCTCCTCTGGTTATTACCTGGTATTAGTGTGACAATTTTAGATAAACATTAAATACTGAGGTTCTATTTTAAACTTACGCTACCCTATTTTAGCTGATGCTTGTCCTTGGAATTATGATAGGTCCAAATTGTAAGCAACCTGATATCATTTAATGCAGATGTCTCCATGACTGCAACAGAACACAGCAATGTTTCACAGTAAAGTTTTGTGCTTCTTATCTAATTGTAAAATATTTCTGAGGCTCTCTACTGCATCAATCAATCTATAGTTTTGCAGAAATATATGGTTAACCTTTTGGAAAGGAATTTGGATTGTATTTTGAATATAACCAAAGACCGTCACAACTGAAGAGTAAATAATTTAGCCAACACTGAAATGCCAGATAGCAAAAGGTGTGTCCTTTAAGCCTGTGCTAAATTAAGAGGTGGTTGGCAAAATAGTATAAAGAGTTCTATATATCAAATAAATAAAAATCTATTGTCTCTAACATTTTCAGCAAATATTGATTGGGAATGTCTATGAAATGCTGGACATTGGAGATACAGTAGTGAACACAGTGGACATCACCTCTGCCCTCATGAAGTATCTGTTCAAACTTCTGGTAGATATTGACATTAAATAAAGAGTCACAGAAATAACCGTGAAATTTCACTTGAGATAAATGCCCATGAAGTAACATTACAAGGCTCTTCATGTTTGATAGGGGAACAGAAATCTGACTTATTCTGGGCAATCAAGGACAATATCCCTAAGAAAGTGATATTTTATTTAAAATCTGAAAGATCAGGAGTTAACAAGTTAAGTTATCTGGTGGGAGACGAGAGATAAAAGTTGGGAAGACCCACAGATGGGAAGTCTTCCAGGCAGGGAGAACAGCATGTAAAAAGGATCTGAGGAATGAAGGTATTTAACATTAGTGAGGAAATTAAAAAGGGTCGGTGTGGCTGGAGAATAATTGTTATAAGAAGAGGAAATGTGGCTGAAGAACATAGGTCACATCATTCAGGACCTTGCAGGCTGTATTACAGATTTTGGTCTTTTTCCTAAGACAACAGGAAAACATTGTCTTGTTTAAATCAGCGTGGTGACGTGCACAAATTTTCCTCCTGTAAGCATCACTCTGGCTGCTGTGTGAATAACTGAATTTAGGAGGACAAAAGTGACTGCAGGAAATTCACCTAGGAGGCTGTTGCAGTTGTCCAGTTAAGACCAAATAGTGACTTGAGAAAAGGTCGTAGCAGTGGAGGTAATGAGAATGGAAAGGATTTGAGAAATGATAAAAGATGGAATATTGGACATAAAAATAAGGGAGAGGTGTGTTAAAGATAATTGTTAAAATTCTGGTTTGTGCAGCTCGGCATGGGGGTATGGGGTTGAAATCAAAATCTTGAGCTTATGCATTCTGAATTTGAAGTTCTTTATTACTATTCAACATGTCAAGTATGAAGTTGTATATATAGGTTTGGGGTGGAGATAAAAAATTAGGAGAAATTGGCATATATAAGCTAGTGGTAAGTTGGTATCAAAGATAGGGAAAAATAACTGGGTATCTATACTCAGTAAAAACATAGCAAAATACGTAATAAAATGGCTTCTCAATCAACTTCATGAACATAATCTCATTCAGGTCTTTGTGTACCTGTCTAATATCACAGTATAATCCATATTCTTTTTTCAGTCACTTGTGTCCAATTTAACTACCATCAACGGGTGGGAAATACCCTAATCCAAGAGAAGATCTATTCTTTGGGGTACATACTCATTTTTTTCTTAAATATTTTTTAAAAATTTTTTTAGAAATGTGAGGTCCAAGTGAGAATTAACTACACAAGTAGGCTGTGTGCACAGGTAAAGTTTGGGCTTCTAACTGGCCCTCACTTGCTCTGGTAATGAACCAAGTACCTTTTGTGTTGTCACGTGCCCCCAATCCACCTTCCTCACTCCATCCTCTAGCAGTTCCCAGTGACTGCCAATCTCTCCATTGTGCTAATGTGATGAATGTTCAAGGCCCACTTATGAGTGAGAACATGCTGAATTCAGTTCTTTGTTTCTGTGATAGTTCACTTAGTATAATGGCCTCTAGCTGCATCCAATTTGCTGTGATGACCATGATTTTGTTCTTTGTAGCTGCATAATAGTCCATCGTGTATATGTACCACATTTTCTTTATCCTGTTCACTTTTGATGAGGAGTAGGGTTGGTTCCATGTTTTTGCTATTGTGAATAGTGTGACAATAAACATGCATGTGCAGTTGCCTTTTTGGTAGAACGATTTCTGTTCCTCTGGATGTATTCCCAGGAGAAGAATTGCTAGGTTGTATGGAAGGTCAATTATTATTTATTTATTTTTAATTTAAAGATATGCAGTACATTTCAGGGTTAGGCATACAAGTGGTCATCGTACATGTAAAGTTTGGGCCTCCCTTTGTTCCCCACTTTGCCTGGTTTGAGATCAGGTATCCTTATTGATGTTATATGCCCACCTCCTTCCTCCTCTGGAAGTTTCCAGCTACTACCAATCCTTTTTTAATAGTATTATGGTAAATGTTCAGTGTCTGCTTATGAGTGAGAGCATGCAATACTCAGTTCCATGTTTCTGTGCTAAGTTACTGAGTATTACAGGCTCTAAATCCATCCAAGTTGCTTTGAAGCCCAACTTGTTGTTCTTCTTTATGGCTGCATAATATTCCATTGTGTATATTTTTTGTTCTTTTAGAAATCTCCACACTGCTTTCCATAGAGGTTGAACTGGCTTATACTCCCACCAAGAGTGTAAAAGTATTCCCTTTTCTCTGTCCTGCACCAGAATCTGTTGTTTTTTGACTACTTAACGATAACCACACTTATCAGAATTAGGTGGTATCACATTGTAGTTTTGATTTGCATTTCTCTGATGATCAGTGAGGATGATCATGCATCAGTTGGTTGTTTGTATGTCAACTTTTGAGAAGTGTCACTTCATATCTTTGCCCACTTTTTAATGGGGTTGTTTTTCTTTCACTTTGCTTGAGTTCCTTGTAGGTCTTGGATGTTAGGTTTTTGTCAGATATATACTTTGCAAATATTTTTTTCCCATTCTGTGGATTCTCTGTTCACTCCCTCGAAGGTTTCTTTTGTTCTGCAAAAGCTTTTCAGCATGATGAAGTCCCACTTGTCTACCTTAGCTTTTACGGCATTCACTTTTGAGGACTTAGTCTAACTCTTTGCCTATTCTAAAGTTCACAAGAGTGTTTCTACATTTTCTTCTAGGATTCTTATAATTTGAGGTTTTATGTTTAGGTTTTTGATCCATTTTGTGTTGATTTTTGCACATGGTGATAGATAGGGGTCCTAGGGGGCAGTTTTATTCTTCTGCTTGTGGTCAGTCAGTTTTCCCAGTACTATTTGCTGAATATGGTCTTCTTTTTCCGGTGATTGTTATTGGCGACTTTGTCGAAGATGAGTTGGTTGAGAGTCTGTGCTTTTGCTGCCAGAATCCCTGTCCTACTCTATCAGTTTATGTACCTATTCTTGTACCAATACTAGGCTGTTTGGGGGTACTATAGCCTTGGGAGAAAAGTTTAAAGTCTGGAAAAAGTTTCAAGTCTGGTTTGGTCCTTTTGCTGAAGATTGTTTTGGCTATTCATTGTATTTTCTGTTTCCATATGAGTATCTGTACTGTTGTTTCCAGGTCTGAGAAAAATGATGTTGGCAATTTCATGGATATTGCATTGAATCTGTAAATTGTCTTGGCTAGGATGGACATCTTGACAACATTGATTCTTCCAGTCCATGAGCATCGAATATTTTTCCATTTGTTTGTGTCATCCTTGATTTTTTTGAGGAGTGTTTCGTAGTTTGTTGTAAAGGTCTTTCACTTCTCTGGTTAGGTGGATGCCAAGGAATCTTATTTTGTTGTGAACACTGTGAATGGGATTATGCTTTTCTATTTGATTCTCTGCCTCCTTGTTACTAGTGTATAGAAATGCAACTGTCTTTTTCACATTGGTTTTGTAACCTGAGGCTTTACCAATGTTGTTTATCAGGGTGAGGGGGCTTTTGAGACTCCGTAGAATTTTGAAGGCATAAAATCGTATCATCTACAAAGAGGGGTAGCTTATCATCCTCTTTCCCTATCTATACACTCCTGATTTCCTTCTTTTTCTTGATTGCTTTGGATAGGACTTCCAGCACCATGTAGAACAGGAGGGGTGAGAGTGGGAATCCTTGTTTTGGTCTCCTTCTTAAGGGAAATGCTTCCAATTTCTGCCCATTTAACAAAATGTTGGCTGTGAATTTATCATAGATTGATCTTACTGTTTTAAGTAATGTTTCTTCTATGCATAGGTGCTCAAGCACTTTTATCAAGAAAGGGATGTTGGATTTTGTCAAAGGCTTTTTCTATATCTTATGAGATAATCATGTGGTTCTTGGTTTTACATCTGTTAATGTGCTGAATTACATTTATGGTCTTGCAAATGTTGAACCAGTCCGGCATTCCAGGAGTAAAACTCTCCTGGTAATGGTGGATGTTTCTTGAGATGTGTTTTTGGATCTGATTTGCTAGAATCTTGTTTAGAATTTGGGCTTCTATGTTCATCAAGGTGGGTCTTTGCCAGATTTAGGTGGTAGCATGATGTTAGCCTCATAAAATAACTTAGGGAGAATTCCATCATTCATGATTGCCTGGAATTCTGTCAAAAAGATTGGTATCAACTATTCCTTGTATGTCTTATACAATTCAGCTGGGAAGCTATCTGGTCCATGACTTTTTTTGATGGGGAAATTTCTTATGACTGAATCAATTTCCTGTATTGTTATTGGTCTGTTTAGAGTTTCAATTTCTTCTTATTTCAACCTTGGGAGGTTGTGTGATGTCAGAAATTCTTCCATTTCCTGTAGGTTTTCTAGTTTATTTGCATATAGGTTTTCATAGAAATCTCTGACAATCTTTTTAATTTCTGTAGGATCAGTTGTGACTTCATCTTTTGCATTTCTAATTGTGTTTATTTGAACTTACTCTCTCTTTTTTTTTTAAGTCAATTGGCCAGGGGTCTGTCAATCCTATTTATCCTTTCAAAGAGCCAGTTTTTTGTCTTGTTGATCCTTTCTATGCTATTTTTGTTTTCTATATGCTGCAATTGTGACTTTATCTTGGGAATCTGAATTCTTCTGCTAAAATTAGGATTTAGATGATCTTGCCTTTCCAGCTTCCTTAGGTGTGACATTAGGTGGTTTCCTTAGTGATCATTGTGTTTTCTTGATATGTGTGTGAAATACTATGAATTTTCCTCTTTACACTTCTTATTGCACTGTGATCTGAGATGCATGGTATTACTTCTTTCTTTTGAAATGTGTTCACACTTGATTTACGTCCAATAATGTGATCAATCTAAGATATGTTCCACATGCTGATGAATAGAATGCATACTCTGTAGATGTTGGGTGGAATGTTCTATAGATGTCTATTAAATCGATTTGATGAAGTTTCAAGTTCAGGTTTTGTATCTCCTTGTGACTTTTTGTCTCAATGATCTATCTAGAGTTGTTAGAGGAGTATTTATGTCTTCAACTATAATTGTATGAGAGTCATTAGCCTCTCTTATTTTATTTAGTAGTTGTTTTTATAAAACCTAGTGCTTCTGTGTTGGGTGTGTATATATATATGTTTTCCAGAACCCAGCTTTGACATGTGGGTGTCCTTTGCATCAAGAAGAGTTTTCTGGAGGCAGCAGACTATTAGATCATGCATTTTTATCTAGTTTGTCACTCTGTGACTCTTAAGTGGCAAATTTAGTTCATTCACATTCCAATTGATAATTGAAATGTGAGAGTTTATTCCTGTCATAGGGCTCTTGGATGTTTCTTTTTTTTTTTTTTTTGAGTTGGAGTCTCACTCTGTCACCCAGACTGGAGTGCAGTGGCCACTCCCGGCTACCACAGCCTCAACCTGCTGGGCTCTGGCAATCCTTCTGCCTCAGCCTTCCAAGTAGCCGGAATTACAGGCATGCGCTACCACGTGGATGTTTCTTTGTTTCCTTTTACTTTTGTATTTGTATGTGTGTATATTTTGTCTTTTCTTTCTTTTTTTTTTTTTAAGTGTTCTGTATGCTATGCTGACTCTGTTTGTCTAACTTTTGTGATGGGTCTGAGTGTTCTTTTTCTTCTTCTGTGTTCAATACCCTCTTTTTAAAATTTATTTATTTATTATAAAGATGTGGGATACAATTCAGGGTTATGTATACAAACATTGATCATGCAGGTGCCCTTGTTGACAAAGTATGCCCCTCCCTCCCCTAGCAGTTTCCACTACCTGCCAGTTCCACCCCCCTTCCCCTGACAGTTTTCTGCTACTGCCACTTTCTTATAGCATTACAATTGTTCAAGGTCACCTTATGAGTGAGAACATATGGAACACAGTTCTTTGTTTCTGTGATACATCACTGAGTATGATCAACTCCAAATCCATCCAATTTGCTGCAAAGTTCATATAGTTGTCCTTTTTATGGCTGCATAACATTCCATTGTGTATATGTCCCACATTATTTTTCATCCAGTCCAGCTTTGATGGGCAACACGGTTGGTTCCATGTTTTTGCTATTGTGAATAGAGCTGCAACAAACATACGTGTGCAGGTATCTTTGTGGTAGAATGATTTGAGTTCCTCCGGGTATATTCCCAATAGGGGAATTGCTGGGTCATATTGAAGGTCAATTTCTAGTTCCTTCAGAAATCGCCACACTGTCTTCTAAAGAGGTTGTACTAGTCTGCATTCCCACCAGCAGTGTAGAAGTGTTCCTTTTTCTCCGTAACCTCACCAGCATCTGTTGTTGTTTGTTTTATTAACGACGGCCATTCTTACAGGGGTTAGGTGGTATCTCAAAGTGGTTTTGATTTGCATTTCTCTAATGATGAGTGAGGCTGAGCACGTTTTCATGTGTCTGTTGGCTGCCTGTATATCTTCTATTGAGAAGTGTCTATTCATGTCTTTTGCCCACTTTTTAAAGGGGCTGTTATCTTTTTTTTTTCCTTTCAGCATGTTTGAGTTCCTTGTAGATCCTACATGTTAGGCCTTTGTCAGATATACAGTTGGCAAATTTTTTTTTTCCCATTCTGTGGGCTGTCTCCCTCTCTTGATGGTTTCTTTGGCTTTGCAGAAGCTTGTCAGTTTAATGAGGTCCCACTTGTCTATCTTATCTCTTATGGCCTGGGCACTTCGGGTTTAGATCAGGAATCGGTTGCCAGTTCCAACTTCCATAAGAGTGTTTCCTGCATTTTCTAAGGTTCTTACAGTTTGAGGTTTTACATTTAGGTCTTTTATCCATTTAGAGTTAATTTTTGTGTATGGTGATAGGTAGGGGTCCTGTTTCAATCTTCTGCATGTGTTCAATCAGTTTTCCCAACACCATTTACTGATAAAGGACTTTGGAAAGGTCTCAGGTTACAAAATAAATGTGCAAAAAACAGTTGCATATCTCTACACTAACAACAAGCAGGCAGAGACCCAAATAAAAAGCACAAGTCATTCACAATAGCCACCAAAAATGTGAAATACCTCAGCATCTTCCTAACCAGAGAAGCGAAAGACCTTTACAATGAGAACTACAAAACACTACTCAAAGAAATCCAAGACACAAACAAATGGAAAAATATCCCACACTCATGGATAGAAAGAATCAACATTGTTAAGATGTCCATCCTACCAGAGGCAATCTACAGATTCAACACAATACCTATTAAGTTACCAACATCGTTCTTCTCAGACCTGGAAATGACAATACAGAAATTTATATGGAAACATAAATGACCACGAGTAGCCAAAACAATCCTCAGCAAAAGAAACAAAGCAGGAGGTATCACACTTCCAAACTTCAAACTTTAGTATAAGGTTACAGTAATCAAAACAGCATGGTATTGGTTCAAGAACAGGCACATAGACCAATAGAATAGGATAAAGATTCTGGAAGCAAAGCCTCAATTCCTCAACCAAGTCATCTTTGACAAAGCCTCCAACAACCACTGGGGAGAGGAGAACCTATTCAGTAAATGGTGCTAGGAAAACACTTTCTTAAAGGGTTGGTTTGTTGCAGCATATTCTCTTGTTGATTGGATTTCTGGAAAGGATTTTAATTCTTCATCACTAATGAAGCTTATCTTTGCAGAGTAGGAAATTCTTGGCTGGAATTGCTTATCTTTAAGAATGTTAAATTTTTTTTTTAACTTTAAAAATTTTTTTATTTTAAAATTGTGGGGTAAATTTCAGGGTTAGGTATACAAATATTCACTGTGCACGTACCCTTCTTGATGAGGTGTGCCCCCCTTCTCCTTCCCCAGGCAGATTTCCACTACTGTCAATCCCACCTCCCCACCCCCGTCCTCTGCAATCCCACTACTGTCAATCCTTTTCATATAGTATTGTGGTAGTTGTTCAAGGTCCACTTATGAGAGAATATGTGATACTCAGTTCTTTGTTTCTGTGAAAGATCACTCAGTATTATAGACTCTAATTCCATCCAGGTTGCTGTGAAGTTCATGATTTTGTTCTTCTTTATGGCTGCATAATATTCCATTGTGTACCACACTTTTAAAAATCCAGTCCTCTTTTGATGTGCAGCACAGTTGGTTCCATATTCTTGCTATTGTGAACAATGCTGTGATAAACATTCAGGTGCAAGTATATTTTTTATAGAGTGATTTAAGTTCTTCTGGGTATACTCCCAGTAGGGGGATTGCGGTGTTATATGGAAGGTCAATTTTTAGAACTTTTAGGAATTGCCACGCTGTTTTCCACAGAGGTTGTACTAACAGATGTTGGAGAGGATGTGGTGAAAAGGGAACACTTCTACACTGTTGGTGGGAGTGTAAACTAATACAAGAATGTGAAGATTGAACTCAAGTCCCTTCTGGCTTGTAGTGTTTCTGTAGATAAGTCAGGGTTAATTCTGATGGGTCTTCCCCAGTAGGTAGTCTAACTTTTGTCTCTCGCTGCTTTTAGGATGTTTTTCTTTCTTGTTACTTTGTGGAGGCAGATTACTATGTGTCTTATGGGAATTTTCTGAATTTCCTGTGTTTTAATGATTGCCTCTCTAGTGAAATGTTCAAAGTTTTCTTGGTTGACCTCATGGAATGCTTGTTCCATGGTTTTCTAAGTTTCCCTTTCTGCCTCAGGGTAACCAGTCAGGCATAGATTTGACTTTTTGACATAGTCTCATATCTCTTGTATGCTTTGCTCCTTTTTTTAGCTTTTCTTTTATGTTTTTGACAGATTGAGTTAATTCTATATTTTAGTCTTCAAGCTCTAAGATTCTTTCCTCTACCTGGCTGATCCTACTTTCTACGCTTGTTACTGTGGTTTAATTTCCAGGATGAAGTTATTCATTTTTATTATTTCAGAGTGGGCCTTTCTGAAATTGACCATCTCCACTTGTAATTCCTGTAACACTTCAGTGAGTTTCACTTCTAGTTTATCTTGGTTCTCTCTGTTCATTTCAGCTATCCAATCTTGGATTTTTTTGACTGTCATCTGGGGCAGTTCATTTGGGGGGTGGTTCATGGTTGTTACCCTAATAGCTGTTTTTTCAGGCACTGTGTCCTTAGTACTCTGATGGTTGCCTATATATTTTCATTGATTTTTCCCTCACTTTGACAGGACTTTTTTCCCTCTCTGTAATTCCTTTTGGCTTTGTTGCTCTTAAGCTAGTCACTGACCCTCTGCTCTAGGTCCTTTTCTGTGGTTCGCTGTAGGTCACTCAGTGAGAGAGGGAGGGACATTTCCTTCTGCATCTTGTTTCACCCTGTGGCCAGTTTCTCAACTATTGCAACCCCTTTCTATAGCATTCTGTGGAGAAAGGATGGGAAGATGGGGCCCCTGCTTGCTGTCTGTACCCCCAAAGTGTTTCCACGAAGAAAGCCTTCAGGTATCTTTTGTGTTGCTCCCTCTCTGTTCAAGTCCTCACTCTGATCTTGAAAAAGAGTGATTTCCCTGTCACAGGGGAGTGGGGAGGTGATTCACCCTGTAGGTGTGCAGAACTTGGAGGTGATTCTTCCTGATCAGGCTAGGAAGATGGGTTTTGCACCAGCAAGGTACACTCTGTAGTCATACTTACCTGGCCTGGGAGCCAGCTGCTGGGCTCTGTTAGCTGAAGCCACGCTCACAGCAGCTGACCCAGAGTGTGTTTTGTTTTTGTTTTTTCATTCCTCTTGGGGTCTGGTCACCTACCACTGTGCCCTGACCAGTACTCCTCCTGCATGGGAACAATGACTCATGCATAACTGGGAGAAGGTGAACAGACTCAAAGTATCTTATATACATTCATTCACTCTTGTTCACTGGACAGGGCTTCAGTTCCTGTGTAAGCCTGGTGCATGGTGGGGGATGGATAACTGGATTCTCAGTTGCCCATCCTGCAGAAAACAATCTGTAGTTGTTTTCTGGTCTCTATTTGTTCAAAAAGTTCTTTGTTAGTGTGGGGTACTTCACCTGTCCAAAAGTATTCAGGCTGTTTCCATCTATTGGCAGCTTGGTCCCAATTATCTGCTTTGCTCAGCAAGAGTGGTACCAGCCTGCTGCCTGATAGTGTCCATCTTGAATTTTCTCTGGGGATGCATATTTATATCAACTTATTATTAGTAGGAACTCAAATCTGGCTGCTTCATAGAATGAAACGCACAAAACTACATCTTGATGGTCTTTTAGTGTGCCGTAAAGTTATTCCTACAATATATTCTTCCTACACTAATATCCATCTATAGGTTAGCAACAGAATTAAGACTGATAAGATGCATGTGAGTAGACATGTAGCAAACTCTCAAATTTATTATTGTGTGAACCAGATTTTAGTAATGGTAAATATGTGTTTTTGCACTACAGTAGGCATTCAAAAAACGTATCCTGACTACAAAGTTGTCCTTGTAAAGTTAAATAAGAGAAAGGAGAGAAATAAGTTAGGTTTTAAGAGAAATTTGTTAAGTGCTTATAATTTACCAGATACTGTTCTCAGTGTTATATATGCATTAACTCATTTAACCATCAGAACAACTCCATTTTATAAATATAAGAATAAATGTAAATAGAGTATTATAATTGACCCAGTTCCAAGGCCAGCAAGCCATAGAAATAGAATTCAGATCATGTTATCTGGCTGCAGAGGCCACTCAGCCACTATACTGTAGTGCCTCCCATCAAATGCATAACTAACATTGAATCTACCTTTTTATAAAACATGTCCAAACCTGGACTCTGATATATTCTTTTATCTTAGAAAAGATCGAGAGGGATAGGCAAAGAAGAGATAAAAAGTCAAAATTGTCTCCTTCCCCATAATTCTGTTTATAGTAAACATAATAATGCGATAGATATTTCCTTTCTTACCTCATCTGGCAACATATGCCTTTAGTAATGCCATCATAGGGGAAACAGCCTACTGAGTCATGTCTACCAGTTTCTGCATCATGGAGTTTAGAGGAATCCTCTGATCTGACTACAAACCAGGTTCACAGCTTCTAATCTTAGGAGACTTGATGTGGTCACAGCATGAAATGGCATGACTGTATTATAATTAGAGATTAAGTGAAAATCTTTTTTAATTTACTACTTCAAGAATAATTTGTCTTGTGTCTGGTATAAATAACAGAGTATCATTAAAACATATTATTTTAAAACAAGCCAAATTAGCTATATTTCTTTTTTGGTGTCTTATATTTATACTTATTGATAAAGATTATGCAAGGGCTATACATACAAATGTAGAAAAGATGTCTCAAAATATTTTTAAGAACAGTCTTGTTTTATATCTATATACAACATATTGAAAATGATTACATGATCTCATTTCTGAGCAAAAATGCTTCTATACTCTGAGAATCTGTTCCAATTTGTAAAGTCTGTGTTCATAAGAACATCTGTTTTCTTATAGATTATGCAAAAGAAACTTTTAGAATAGAATATTTCTTCAAACAGACTTGTTACTGGCCCACCAATCTTATATTGCCCAATTTCTCTCAGCTTTCAGTGCCTTTGTCCTGAAACTATTTGAATTTTGGAGCTAAAGAGAGTACACTTCTAAATAATTTGAATCACATTTAACAAGTTTATATTCATGATAATTTATGACACTGTTGTGAAATAATTAATTTGCCTTAATTAATCTTAAATTGGTCATGTAACTTGCTTATTGGCTAAACATTTTCTTTTATTCATTCATAAATTAGAAAGGTAGACAAACACAGTTGATAAAACCATGTAGTAGGTTCAAAAGAATGTGGTAAGTAGATAGAGATAATAATGCAAACATCACTTTGATGTTATATAGATATAGATATATAGGTCAATATAGATCAATATAGATATCTATTTACATTCAAACAAGTTATGTGCTATTATTGCAATTAAATTTAAGTCCTTCACTTTCTCCACTTCAAGTAATTTAATTTCAAAATATCTTACTTCTACTTGTTGAATATTTCATTTTATTTTCTCCTTGTGTTGTTTTCACTTATCAAAAAGTCAATCACAATTTTTTATAAACTGCATACTTAGAATGGTGTGATGGTACAACAGAAGTAGGAAACATTAACTAACTTCTTGAAGAGTTCACAATCTAATTAACAGAACAAAATTTAAGCATATTAAGTAATTTGAAAATAGCATTAGACGGTGCCCTGAAGCTGCCTGTACAAGACTCCTTCCAACGGAGGGGAATCTAGTGTAGGGAGGTAGGCTAGTCTATTACAAAGCAAAAATCAGTAATAAACATAGAAATACATTGAAAAGGACTGACAAGATGTTCATAGTCATCCACACAGTATTCCCCATAGGTAATAGGAGTTATCTCATTGAGACCCTGACACACAGAACACTATACTGATACCTGAAATTTTTATCATCATGCCATTGCATCTATTGTTTCAACAATAAATTCACTGTTTAGGACTTTGTGTATTAGCAGACACTGTGTTTTCCTAAAGATGGAAGCAATCAGATACAAAGAAAGGCTCAAAATTGAAGCATCTCTCAACATCACTTGCTTTTGGTCTGGAAGTTGTTTGAGTATCTTTAAATAACCAGCTCAGAAAAATCTGAACGTGTGCCCAGGTATACTATTCTAGATACAGTTAACAAAACTCATTTAGTAATACAAAATAGTAATCTCAATAATGACTACAGATGCATTATTATCCATAAATATTGCATATTTATGTTAACAAAAAGTGAAGAGTCATAATACTAGGACTATATGGATATTCCTTTTATCAAAATTAAACATATGATATATATTTTATATCTCATAAATTTTATTAAAAGAAATTTGTAAAAATGGTGTTTCAGAGATTATATATTTGCCTTTAAAAGGCATATCAAAAGTGTTGTACCTAATTTTTATTTAGTATTTATTTATTTTAGAAATTGTGGTTGTCTTTAAAAGTGCACATGGCAGGCTGGGCAAGGTGGCTCAAGCCGGTAATCCCATCATTTTGGGAGGCTGAGGCGGAAAGATTGGCTGAGCCCAGGAAGTGAAGACTGTGGTAAACTGCGATCATGCCACTGCACTCCAGCTTGGATGATAGAGTGAAACTACTACTCAAAAAAAATAAATAAATAAAAAAGCACAAGACACAACACCTGTACAATTTTCATAATAGGAGTACTTATATCATTTTAAAGAGAAGGGAAAAAATATTTGTTGAGTAATATTAGCTTGTCATTAGTCACAAAAGTGTAGGCGTCAGAGAGGGATTCACATTTTGACTAGCATTTCCTAGCTGTGTGAGCATGGGGCAGTCACCACCCTTTCTGCACCTCAGTTCCCTTGAGGGAGTAAAAATAGAACCTACTTATGAAGTTATTGAGATGCTAAATGTACACAAAGCATGTAGCATTTGAAAGGTTTAGCCTAGCCCTCCAGACCATGACACAAACAGGTTTCAATAAATAATAGTTGATATAAGCATTATTTATTTTTTACAAAAATGTGGTATATTTACACAAGGGAATACTACTCAGCTATAAAATAGAATGAAATCTTGTCATTTGCAGCAACATAAATGGAACTGGAGATTATTTTCATAAGTGAAATAAGCCAGGCAAAGAAAGACGAATATCACATGTTTTCACTTACATATGGGAGCTAAAAATTTGATCACATGGAAGTAGAGAGTGGAAAGATAGATAACAGGAAGGCTAAGGGGGAGGATGAAAGAGAACTGGGTTAAAGGGTACAAACATACAGTAAAAAGGAAAGAATAAAATAAATATTTGATGGCAGAGTTGCCTGACAATTCTTGACCAAATATATGAACTCAAGTGATGGACACCCTAAATACCCTGACCAGATCACTACACATTATATGCATGTAACAAAATTTCTCATGTATCTCATGAACTTTTATAAATAAAAAAAACGGGGGTAAATGAAACATATATGATATACACATTTAAGGCAATTTTATTATATATATAGTATATATATGTTATATATGACAAAATAGTCTAGTATAACATACAATTTTTGGTCTGTTTTGTTCTACCACAACAGTAAAATGTACACTATGAAGTCTTAAATCATAACAATGTTTTGAAAACCTTATGGTAGGTTAAGTTAAACAAATTTGTGGTAAATTATTCTCCAATAAAGTCACTTCCAATTATGAAGTCATTAGCTTGGTTTTTCTTTGTCAGTTTACTTCCATTCCACCCCCACCTCCTCTTGAAGTGGCATTAAACATGGGGAGGAATATTGAGGGAGGGATGAGCACTGAGATAGAACAGCTGGATTGGAATACTGTGAAGGACTCATGGCTTTTGTATTCAATTTGTACTTGACATAGGGTGGTAAAAAGCGAAGGAGGAAGCCAGGCTCCCTGGCTCAGCCTGTAATCCCGCGCTTTGGGAGGCTGAGGTCAGTGGATTGCCTAAGCCCGCGGGTTCGAGACCCGCCTGGGCAGCGAGACCTCATCTCTACAATAAATCAAAAAATCAGCAGGGCTTGATAGCGCATGCCTGTAATTCCGGCTACTTGGAAGGCTGAGGCGGAAGGATCGCCCGAGCCCAGCAGGTCGAGGCTGCGGTGGCCGGGAGCAGCCACTGCACTCCAGTCTGGGCGACAGAGTGAGATTCCAACTCAAAAAAAAAAGCGAAGGAGGAAGAGGGAAAAACAACAGCCAAATACCTCTGATGCTCTCCTCTTGTCAAGAGTTAACTCACAGCCCACTCCCGTCCCCACTTAAGCACATACACACTGAAGAAACACGTTTTTGCTATGGACTGGTGCCTATGCAGAGTTGGTATCAGACAGTAAATTCTCAGTGCAACATATGTAACTGAATATGCAGGGAACAGCCTGCAACCGGATTGGCTGCCCTGAAATTGCAGAGGAGATAAAGACCATGTTGATTCCCCAGACGCAAAACCCATGCTCTGAACATCTCATCGCTCACCATCATGCCATATATTCACTCTGGGCCTGTGGAAATTCTGTGCATTCCTCAGAGCCCTGTACAAAAGGCATAGGAGAGTCTCTCAAACAAGAAAGTGTCCTTCCCAGATTGAAGGTTTGGGCTGAACTCTCTCTCCCTGGACAAGGAAGAAGGTACCCCTCTCTGAGACCTATTTCTCTCTTCTCCACCTCAGGGTTCTGAAGTCCACGAGCTTTCAAGGAATATCCCTGTCTTTATTCGTTACTCCCACTTCCCTTCCCCTATCGTCATTGCAGTCATGGGGATTCCCAAGGCTGTTTCTAACCAGAGGGTCCTTGGTATCACCTGGGAGGAAAGTGAGGCCTGGGAAACGGCATTTGGAATAGATCCCTGGAAGATTCAGGTGCAGGGGCTTCAGGACCTGAATTTGAAGCTGCGAAAAAAAAAAACTATGTGAAACCGTTTAAGACACCAGCAGAGGAGTCGAAATTGTTGGGGTTTCCTGTCCGATACAGAGGTAAAGGTCTCGCTGTCACTGCCAAGTCCCCTCTCCCCATCTCTTGCCAAGTTGAATGTTTAATTGTAGCGAAGATTACACCAAGCGCACTTTGGCTTCTTCACATAGATCATGGCCAGGGCTCCTTCTACTCCCGTGCGCGACTATAATGTATTCTATTGTTTATTCAAGTGAGGAGTCTAAGAAAAGTATTTAGCTGCTGTCCTGGTGGTGGCGAAACGCCACCTGTCGGATACTGGGGCTCCTGGGGTGCCTGCCCTCAGAGATTCTGTCCCCGCAGATACGTTATCCCCTCCCAACATCCCTTACCCCCTTCGCGTCTCCTCCCCGCCAGTCCTATGCTACCCTGCAGGCGCCCCACGTCCGCGCCTGCCCGCCCGCCCCTCTCCGTGCCTCCGCCTCTCACACTCGGCCCCCCGCGTCGTCCTCGCCCCACGCGCCCACTCCGCTCCCGCTGTCCCGCCGGCCTCACTTCCCGCCCTCGCCTGGGTCGGCGCCTCCGCCCACGCCGCCGCGCTCCGCTCCCTCAGGCCGCTGGTCCCTCGCCCGGCCCCAGCCCCGCCGCCGCCGCCTCCTTCGCAGCCGCTGCGCCTCTGACTCCGGAGGCTCGTCGCCCGCGATCGCCTCTGCGTCCTAGCCCTCGAGACCCCGCTCTACCGGCTGACGCGGAGGAGCCGCCATCCAGCCGCCGCCACGGCCAACACGGGTGCCACGCGCCGCCACCGCCGCCGCGCCGCCGCCG
>NW_007249858.1:447853-478367 GCF_000164805.1 Carlito syrichta
GGCGCCGGGCGCGACGACCTGGGGCTCCCCGTCTACGCCCACATCCGGCCGAGGGACGTGGAGGCCATCCCCAGGGCTAGCACCAACCCCGGTAACCGCAAGGTGCGGGCCCTGGCCTTCAGCGGCAAGAACCAGGAGCTGGGGGCGGTGTCCCTGGACGGCTACTTCCACCTGTGGAAGGCCCGAAGCACCCTGTCCAGGCTGCTGTCCGTCCGGCTGCCCTACTGCCGAGAGAACGTGTGCCTGACCTACTGCGACGAGCTTTCTCTCTACGCGGTGGGCTCCCAGTCGCACGTCTCCTTTCTGGATCCGCGCCAGCGTCAGCAGTACATCCGGCCCCTGTGCTCCCGAGAGGGCGGCACCGGCGTGCGCTCGCTGAGCTTCTACCAGTTCGTCGTCACCGTGGGCACGGGCCATGGCTCCCTGCTCTTCTACGACATCCGTGCCCAGAAGTTCCTGGAGGAGAGGGCCTGGGCCGGCCCGGACTCCCCTCCGGGGCCCGCAGGGAGGAAGCTCAAGCTTGCCTGTGGCAGAGGCTGGCTCAACCGTGATGACCTCTGGCTGAACTACTTTGGTGGCATGGGGGAGTTCCCCAATGCACTCTACACCCACTGCTACAACTGGCCGGAGATGAAGCTCTTTGTGGCTGGGGGGCCGCTCCCTTCAGGCCTCCACGGGAACTACGCAGGCCTCTGGAGCTAAGGATGCCCACCTCGTTCTCAAAGTGATCAGATTTACCTTTCAGTTCTGAGTTTCCTTCATGCTGCATTTGTGTAGCTTTTGTCTTTCCGGTGGAACCGGCCCAATCTACCTGTATTTAGTGTATTAGGCAGAGAGAGAGAGAGAGAGAGAGAGAGAGAATGAGAATGAGAATGAGAGAGAGCTAGAGAGTGAGCACAAGTGGTTCTTTGAGCAATCAAAACTCGGATTTAACACTTTCTTGAACCTCTCCCAAAAGCACTATAGTTTTGCCTTCTCATACAAATAATTTTTGCTGAACCTTAATTATGTTGTGACTTGAGTGATTCACCTGTGCTTTCTTTAGGCTGATGCAATCATGGTCTTCAGTACTTTTGCTTCACCAGTATTTCAATGGTATGTTATACTTTTTTACACATTATAGATGTATGGTAGATGTGTGCAACAAAGCATCTTTTGGACTGGTCTGAGGAACTACCCACCATGTATGGCCTTACTCCCATTTAAAAGTACAGTTCAAGTTCTAGATTGCCACCAATTAGGTGTGCTACATTTGGATGTTGGAAATTCAGTGTTTGTTGTTTGTGTATCATTGGTGGATAAAATGCTTTAAAATATGTTTTTTGGTTAAGAAATCTTACTGTGTTGTTCATATTATTAACAAAGAATTTTGATTATTCAGTAAAACGTTAACATCACTATCCCAAGGCCTTCAACCTTCTTGTTTAAAGCTGCTGTATTATGACCTGCTTTTCTGGGTAGTATTTATGCTACAGATTTTCAGAGCTAATCAAAACTAGCCTATATATGTAGCCAGTCAATCAGGAAGGTATTTCAGGAGGTAAACATTTCTTGAATTCAGGTAGCCATTTATGATGAAAGGCTAGCAGTTGTGTTCAATGTAAGTGTTGTTGATTTTTATTTTTAATGTGCATATGGATAATTCTGGATCCCATATGTGATGTTTCAAAAAAAATAAATGTATTCAACATCTTAGCAATTAAGTGAGAGACTAAACTTTCTAATGCTTAAATAAATGCTTTACTTTTTAAATTTGTTCTTCTAGGAATATATTTATCAAAGTCAAATTTTCCAGGAGAGAAGCTGAAGTTGGAACATCAGTTATACACACATTACTTTAAACATCTGTTTTTGAAAAGGAATCCTATGCTTATAGATTAAACAAATAACATCTTAAATAAATTATGTAAACATACTTAATATAAGTTAGGATTGTTAGGTGTTTTGTTGTTTTAAAAAATGATTTCACAAATCATTTTTCATTTACACAAATGTACTTGTGTATTTATAACATATATTTGTACGTGTGTTTATGCTACTTCTCATTTGAGGAGAAGGCGTAGATGTATACCGTTTTATGTATGAAACTGTTTCTCATATTTTGAGCTACTTCTATGAAGAAGTACCATCTGATCTTTGTTCTGTTTTATGTTCATTTAAAATAGTTGTAATACATGCACATGATCAAAAATCCATACTGTATAAAAGGCATACCAGTGAAAACTAAGTCTCATACCCGGGCTGTCTAGTCTCTTGCCCATAGATTACTACAAGCGCATTTGTGTGTGTATTCATTTAGAGATAGTCTATACATATATGAGAATATATGTATGGTATATGCAATTTTTATACCAACAATAACATGTGCTGCACATATGTGTGCCTTTTTAATCACAGAATGATAGAGATTGTTTTTCAAGCATATCTACCTAATTAATTTTTATTGAAACGTTCCACTGTATGGCTGGAATATACTTTATTCATTATACCTTTGATGAACATTTATATGGGTTCTTATTTTCTGATACTATAAACTTTTCTGCAGTTATTACTTAGGTGTATACGTTTTTGTATACACACACACGAGTATATCTTCAGGATAAATTCCTAGAAATGGATTTGCTGAATCAATTAGTATCAATTAGCAACCTCATTTTATATTTAATTGTCATTGCCAAATCACCCCCCAAAGTACTCCTACCAACTTAACTTCTCATAAATAATGTGTGCATGCCTGTTTTACCATACCTCTGCCAATTGTGTCATCAAATTTTGTGTTCTTTGCCGATCTGTTATTTACTTGATCTTGATCCTTTCTTTCTAAATCACTCTGGCTAAATTAATCAGATTTGTGGTCAGAGTATCAAGTAGTTTCTGAAACAAAGATCAAGGAAATAAGGGCAAGCAATAAAAATGCTGTCAAGCCAAAGGAAGACGGCACCTACAGTACAGGCTTACATATCTGGAGATCGAGCACACAAGGTTTCTTTCCTTAGACATTTAGCTGGATTTAGTAGGGTTCCTGGTCTATTGCATCCTAGTTTAAATGCTATGCAATGTATCAGATGTCACTAAATAAAATCCAAAAAAGGTGACTACAAGAGTTTAAACTAGGATAATGGAGGTAACTATGGAGGAGAAAGTTATTAGAAAAAAAAGATGGGAAATGAAGAAACTATTTGATGTTTCATGTGGAGAATAAAGAAAACCAAAGAAACTAGGCGGACTGTCAGGTTATTGAATGTGAATTGTTAAAACAGATAATATGAAGAAAATAGGCATAGACAGTACAGGTGGAGATAATGAGTTTGATTTGGAACATCTGAAGTCAAATTGCCTATAAGGCATCAGGAGAACAGTGAAGAATTGGCTGTATGTCCCAGGATGTGATTTCTCACTCCTGAGAAGGTGAGTGCTTTGAAACGCTGGGAAAATCTTCCTTTTAGGAGAAAGCAGAACAGAAAAGAATATGAAGGATTCTAAAAGGCAATAAAGAAAGAGAGAGAAGAAGGGGAAGAAAATGGGAGAAGCTTATTTTACCCAAATGCTGTGACCTTGCCAGCTTGATAAAACATAATATCTCTGTAACATTAAAATTATGAAGATTTTGAGTCTCCACCTCAAAGTCAGAAAGTTCAGTTTTTCTCCCGGATAACTTTTAGAAATATTTACTTAAGACCTCCTGGGACCACTTACATTGGCCCACTAATTAGGCTTTTTCATTGCTCAACTGCTGGTCTCTTTTGGAGAATGAAAAATCAGACTTAGCTCACAAAGCAGGACATCAGAGGTAGTGACTTCTAGACCACTTATCCTGCTAGTCTGATGAGTCTTCAGTATTCCCAACACCCTGCTGCTCCCAGCATCCTTGATAGTCCTACGGAGGTGAAATATCACCTTCCTCAATGACTGCTACTAGTTCGTGTTTGAGTTGTTACCTGAATGGCACAAGTTTAAGTCTGATAATATTCCCAGCCTGCCAAAGAGCAAAGGGATTGTCCAGGGGAGGATATGCTTTTCCTCAGCATTATGATCCAAAACAGCACATATACAAATAATTACAAGTGAGAAAGAAAAAAATAACAGGCAGAGATTGATTCACTAGACAGTAAATGTAAAATCTGAGTGAAAAAGTTATCAGAAGATAGAAATAACTAAACTTCCAGAAAGCAATAATAAACCAGACCAGATGATTAACCCTAGAAAATTGTAAATATGATTTTTAAAAAATCCATCCTTTCATCCAATAATACCACATATATAATCATATGATAGACTCACAGGTAAATTATTTCATGTTATCAAGGAATATTTAAGTTTAAGCTACCTCAGATCATAAAGAGACAAAAATTTACTCTTTTCTATGAGAGGCCAGAGAAATATAAACAAATGAATAAAATTACACAAAATAAAAAAGATTGAATTGGCATCGATATATAAATAGCTGCAACTTATCCTTTAAAAATATTTGTACCTCATGTCTTTAAAATAAAATAAATTGTAAAAATAATTAAAAATAAAAACATTTACTGTAATCCATCAAAGCATTCAAAGGAAACTACCGTGGCAAAGTGAAACTAGGTCTTTGAATGCAAAGAGTATTCACTACTGAGAAATCTAGTATTGTGATGTATTAAAAAGTCATATAAGACTCACATGCTCATATCAATAAATTCTAATAAATGATTTAATAAAATCCTACGACAATTTTGATAAAATTCTTAAACAATGAGAAAATAGATTCTTCATATGATAAGAGAATGTGTGTGTGTGTTTGTGTGTGTGTGTGCGTGTGTGTGTGTGTGTGTGTGTGCGTGTGTGTGTTGCATCTCAAACCCCAACCAGAATCCTCACATCAGAGAAATTCCTGTGAAAGCAAGGAATAAAACAAGGACTCCTAAAATCACCACCAGTATTTAATATTTTTATAAAATTTGAGATATAGAAGAGATAGAAAAATATTATTTATAAATATTGGGATGGAGAAACAGTTATAATTATTTGCAGATGATATGACTGCAAAAATGAAAAATTCCAGAAATGTCGACTGAAAAATATTGTTAGGAACAATAAAATAGTAATAACGTGTTCTATTTTGAAATTAATACATTAAAAAAGTACTTTTCTACACTTATTTTCTCATTCAACATATATTTATTGAATGCTTATCATGTATGAGGCACTATTCTAGAAGCTGGATAAAAATACTGCAATGAGTAAGACAGACCATTCATCCCTCATAATACTTACAGTCCATTGAGGAGTAGGACAATAAACAGATAAACCAGTAAATGTACAGTGTGTATAGTATGTAAAATGATCATCAATGTTAATAAATAAATTTAAGTAAAAGAAAATGAGGGTAGGGACTTAAGGGGAAGTGCAATTTTAAATAAAGTGGTTGGTGAAAGTCTGCTGATAAGTTGACATTTGAGGTGAGATCTGAAGAAAGTAAAACACCTATGTTAGAGCAGAGGGTTCCAGGTGTTGGGAACAACAATTGCTGAATCCTAAGATGGAGCCATGCTTGGTATGTTCGAAAAGCAGAAAGGAGACCAGTGTAATTGGAGCAAAATGAAGAGTAGGGTCAGAGAGGTAACAAAGGACCACATCATGTAGAGATCTATAGTAAATTATATTTTTAAAATACTTGGATTTTAGTCTGAATAATTTGAAATTCCAGTGAGGGTTTTGAGCAAGGATCTGTCTTTTAAGAAAAATCTGACTGCTGTGTAGGTAATATATTATAGACTATAGAGGGAAAAGGACAGAGAAGGAGGAGGAGTCCATTAGTAGATAACTGCAATAATCCAGCTCAGAGATGATGGTGGCTAAATACAAAACTAACCAGTTTAAAATTCAGTGTGTTTTCTGGTTCAATATAACAGACAACTCTTTCTTAGAACTGTTTGGAAATGGCAATAAAGAATATTTAAATTGAATAACGTCATGTTAGTGCTGTACATAAGAAAGAATACCATTATCAGATCAGACGTTTTGACAATATTCTAAAAACAAAAGTAGTCTCTTTGACAGATGAAGTTCAGAAGAGTTACCACAAGCCTAATATACAGTTGTGAGAATGCTACCTTTTAGATGGGAGCTAGTCTTCACAGATAAATTTCTCCAAAGGCTGAAATCTATGATTTGGCATGCATTAATAGTAGGAGTGGTTTTTGACGTGGCAAGCATCATTGGAGGAGTGTCTGTGGATGAACTTGACTAGTTGGACCCTTCCCCAAACAGTTGTTAAATTACTGGAGCTAGATTTTTATGTACTGATGTAAATAATTGTCCTTGACATCATTATTAGGTGTAATAAGCAAATTGCAAATTGAATATTACAATCCCATTTTTATTTAAAAATAGGAGGAGGAGGAAAGGAAGAAGCACACAATACATGCAATAATATATATAAAAGTGTTACCAGTATCTTTCTCTAAGGGATCATATAATAGTGGACTTTCTTCATATTCTATGTATTTATATAATGTTTGAATAGTCTACACTAACATGTATTTCTTTAGTAAACAGAATAATACCACTCCAAAAAGTGAAAACACTTTTTTTTTTTTTTTTTTGAGTTGGAGTCTCACTCTGTTGCCCAGACTGGAGTGTAGTGGCCGCTCCCGGCCACCGCAGCCTCGACCTGCTGGGCTCCGCGATCCTTCCACCTCAGGCTTCCGAGTAGCCGGAATTACAGGTGCGCGCTACCATGCCCAACTGATTTTTTGATTTATTGTAGAGATGAGGTCTCGCTGCCCAGGCGGGTCTCGAACCCGCGGGCTCAGGCAATCCACTCACCTCAGCCTCCTAAAGGCGCAGGATTACAGGCTGAGCCACCGAGTCCGGCTGAAAACACATTTTTAAAGGCCTGGGTGGGATGGGGAAGAGAAGGAAAAGTAAAGAGTGATTTCTGGTGTTGAACTTATCACAGAGTTGAAAGAGTCTAAAGATGAGGAAAATTCACCTTTATGCAATATGGAAACTCATGGAGACCTTTTGCCATAACAATGCTAATAGTAGTCAGCTGCACTGTTTCCCCTCCAAGAGGGGATAAAGAATTCAGTGTTTTTCAAAATTGATTATGGAATCCTTTGTCCCAGGAACATCTGACAGGACTGTGACTTTCTTTCTTCTCAACTCCTTAAACAAGTCGATTTGTATACATAGTGTGAGTTACATAAGTGCTGCCTCACAGTGTCTGCAGAATGATGACATAAATTTTCTTGACTCAAGAGAAGACAAGACCCCGCAGCTACCAATTTCAAGAATTCCTGTTGTTCTTTAACCTTCCATGATACATATCTCCAGCAATTAACAGGCAGAAGCTAATTTGAATAACTTATAACACTAGAGATTTCCAAATTTTTATATTAATTTTTTCACGAAATATTTCTGCTTATCATATGACCATAATTTTAATTTGAGTCTTAACACCAAAATATCCATTAATCTTATCTAGTCCTATATTTCCAACTATAACTCTAAAGGTGGATGAGTTATAGCTATAAATAGTTATAGTTTTAGCTGTAAAATATACAAGATATATTCTCAGTCATTACTCTAATATTTAAATCCATTCCCATCTCTGAGGTCCTGAGCTATTAAGGACCAGTCCCATACTATATTAATCTAACCTCTGACAAAAATGGAACTCTTAGTTTTCTTACATAGGAAGGACCAAGAGAAAAATAATCACTCAGAACTCTACAAAGATATATTGGGTCTGTAACCACAGAGAAAGAAGAAACATTCCTGGTAAATTATTCTATTCTCAATATTAGGAATTGAGCACAATTAGCAAACAGAAACATATCTACTGCACATACCTCCCTAGTATTAAACACAGAAGTCATTTAATCTAGACACTTTCACTTACAGAGGGTTAAAATCAATGTATGAGACGTCAATTAACTATCACAAGTATTTAACATTGGGAATATATAAAGCTAAACAGAGATTTAATTCCTAAAATAACCAATTTGTCTTGATTTTCACTAGTTTTATCCAGTAATTAATCATAGTATTGACACATACCATAATATCTGGTTGATGTAGCTGTAAGTAGATGAGTCATTCAAATCAGTGATTTAGACTCATTTGGACAATACAACCAATTAATTGACAAGAATAATCTCCTCCCAACCCATCTAATTGTTTTGACTTTTGCAACCTGAAATGATAATATTATTGTGGAAAACCAAATAAATATTTCCTATAGAATCAGAAAAAAGACTGAGATAATGTGCAAAATAATCCCCTTTGTAAAAAGCAACTTCCATAAGTAAAGGAGCAGATACATCACAATAGGATAAGAAGCTTCTGTTGGGAAAGAACATTAGATAAAGACATATGTTTGACCTTCAAGATCTCAATAGAATAATGATAGTTGTGATAAATATGTATGTGTGTCTATATTATTAACTCTGCTCTTGGTCATATATTCTATATGCACAGGTTAACAACAAGAGATGAACAAATTGTTGGATTAATTATATACCACTGTTTCATCTTCACCTGCAAAGGAATTGTTTTATTATGCCTGTTTATTGTGGTCTCTATCTTTATGTGTGTTCACATATATAAACACATGCTTCCAGACAGAGATAAACTATCTTCAATGCAAGATGCTCAAGGTTATGTCTTATTAAAATCTTGAATCTCCTTTGTTTTACTTTATAACTCTCTGTGGGTGACTCACCCAGTCTCAAAATGAAAAACACAAGTCAAACTAATGGCAGAGTACTGCAGTCACCCACAGCATCTGTTATTGTTGTTGTATTTTTTTCCCAATTTGCTGGGCTGAGTTTTGAGTAATAAATAACTTGGCATTATCATTCTTTGAGAATATTTAAACATTTTTAAAAGTATCAAAAATCCAGCCGGGCTGGGTGGCTCAGCTTGAAATCCCAGCGCTTTGGGAGACTGAGGTGAATGGATTGCCTGAGCCCGCGGGTTCGAGAACCAACTGGGCAACTTGGCGAGACCTCATCTCTACAATAAATCAAAAAGTAGCCGGGTGTGGTAGCGCGCACCTGTAGCTCCAGCTTACTTGGAAGGCTGAGACAGAAGGATTGCAGGAGCCCAGCAAGTTGAGGCTGCGGTGGCCAGGAGCGGCCACTGCACTCCAGTCTGGGTGACAGAGTGAGACTCCAACTCAAAAAAAAAAAAAGTATCAAAAATTCAAAGATGTGCTACAACCAAAGCTTCATTTTTATACCAATATTTTGAGTTGCTATGCAAATAAAAATAATTAATCTGTCTTTGTAAATGTCAGTGATCAAGGTACAAGGTCTATACTGTGCATTGCACAGTACTTATAGAAAATCTGGTAGAAAGAGTGACTTCCTTTCAGAATGTGTACTGCTAATTAAACTTCCTATCCCAAGGTCACTTTTAATATCATAGAGAGAAAAGAAAATGAAAAATCAATCTGAAAGTTTGTTCATTTCTTATTGTTAGCATGTGCAAATAGAATACATGACCAAGAGCAGAATTAATAAATAATGAAGTTGTATAGATGTATAGAGTATTAAAAAATCATCTGGTCTAAAACATTTTTAAGGATGAACATATCTTATAATGGTAATTTTAAATGTGGTTCCTGACTTTCTGAATACTTAATAAAACAAAATGTACATGTAATTTAACAAAAATTTATGTTTCTACCATCTAGAATTAACTGCTACTTGGTCTTCTCTATGTTTATAAAGAAAGTAAAATTATTGAAATTGAGACCTCCTTTGAACATGATAAACTCTCCTCTCACTTCTCCAGAGGCAACATTCAGTTTAACGGTTCAGTATCTGTCTAGTTCAAGTTTTATACTCTTATGTATTTATATTATCTTGACAAGCAATTATACAGTGTTTACTGTGTGCCCAGCACTATTATTAACTTTTTCCAAAGATTTGCTCATTTAATTCTCATAATAATCCACATTTTACTGGTGACCATTTTACAAAGAAGTAATTAAGCAACATGCCCAAGGACACAGAGCAAATAAGATAGAGAACTGTATCAGGAGTCTGGTTGTACGTATGTATGCTTTTGTCTATAATACATGGAATAACTTTTATTAATTTTGTGTACTTTAAAATTTAATGTAAATGACACTGAATTTATTCATCAATTTTCTCTTTTTCATTGAATACTGTGTATTTGAGATATACTCATATTGATATGCGTATTCATTTCCTCAGTTCATTTTAATCACTTGATCATCTGTTATATTAATATATCACATGTATGTATTTGCTATAGTTTGAATATTTGCCCTCTAAAATGCAGGTGTTGCCAATGTGAAAATATTGACAGGTGAAGATTTTAAGAGATTAATAGGCCATTTTTCTCTCTTGCAAATTGGATTAAAGTCCTTATAATTAGGCTTCATGCAGCTCATTTGCCCTTTTTCCTTCTGCCATGAGAATACTCAGCATTCCTCCCTTCCCTCAGGATGCAGCAACAAGGCACCACTTAGAAGAAGAACCCTCAATAGACAACCAAACTTGCCAGCACTTTGATCTTGAATTCCATAGCCTAGAGAACTGTTAGAAAACACATTTATATTCTTACAAATTACCCAATCTGAGGTATTTTGCTATAGCAAGACAAATGGACTAAAATGGTATTCTACCAATAAGCAACTAAGTTCATACCAAATTTCTTGTATTGCAAAAAAATCATGTACATACTTATGTAAAATATATTTTGTGATGCACGTGCTATAACTGCTCTAGATTTGTTTTAATGTAGAAGTGATCTTGCCTTTATAGACTGTGTTCATTTTCAATTTGCTGCATTTTGCCAAAAATGAATTCAAACCTTGTTGTGGTAGTAGAATTCACATGGCCCCTAAGACCCCGGCTTCTGGCAATATAGCATCTTCTCCTAGTAATACAAACAATAGCTTAGGTGATGCTGTTAAGGAATTTTGCAAATGTAATTAATATCTCAAATCAGTTGATTTTGAAATAGGAAGTTTATTTATGGTAGTCCTGACCTAATCATATGAGGTCATAAAAATCACTAGGTTCTTTCGGAAAAGAAGAAAAAAAAACCCTGAAGCATGAGAGGTATTTGACATAAGAGAGATTCTCTCTTGATGGCTTTGAAGATGGAGAGATGACAGGGCTAGGACCTGAGGGTGGCCTCTAGGAGCTGACAGTGACCCCCAGCAAATAGTAAGAAAACAGAGATATCATTTCTTCAACCTTAAGACACTTAATTCTGCCTATAACATGAACAAGCTTGGAAGCAGATTCTTTCCCAGAGTCTGCAGAAAGAACACAGAAGTTCAAAATCCGAATTTCATACTTGCAGGACTCTGAATCTGGACACTAACCTACTCTGTGATTAACCTTCTAACCTACAGAAGTCTGAAGTAATAAATGAGTACTCTCACTAAGTGTATAAAATTTCCCTTTGCCTCATATCCTTACCAACACTGGGTATTAGTTCATGTGTTAATTTTGCTAATCTGAAGGATAAAATAAAACATGTTATTATTGTTTTAATTTGATTTTTTTGCTTACCAGTGACCAGATCATTGCATATATAATAAAAGTAAATTTAAAAATGAATGTGTTTAAACATGTCACTCAGGTAATTAAGAAGAGCAAGTATTAAAGCTTAAGTTAATGAAATTAGATATGTCACTCATCTTAAAGCCCACTAAATCAACTTTGATGTCATAAGTATTTGATAAATATATAAGGACTACGTGTTTTATATCTACATCAGTTTTCAACACAGCACTGTAAATATATTCTGTAGAGCCAGGCACTGTAAATAAATAACGCCTATAATCTCAGCACTTTGGAAGGCTGAGGTGAGAGGATAGCCTGAGCCCACTGGTTTGAGACCAGCCTGGGCAACTTGGTGAGAGGTCATCTCTACAATAACTCAAAATATTAGCTGGGTGTGGTGGCGTGTGCCTGTAGTTCCAGCTGCTTGGAAGACTGAGATAGAAGAATTGCCTGAGCCCAGCAGGTCGAGGCTGCGGTGGCCGTGAGCGTGCCACTGCACTCCAGCTTGGGTGACAGAGTGAGAGACTCCAACTCTCTCTCTCTCTCTCTCTCTCCCTCTCTCTCTCTCTCTCTATCTATCTATATATATATGTGTGTGTGTGTTTGTGTGTACATATATATGTGTATATGTGTGTGTATGTATATATTCTATAGCTGAAGGACAATTTGAGAGAAAAAACATCATTGCAATGAAGAATTTGCTAATTGTATATTTCATTGCTTTTCTATAAAATCTACCTTTTTAGCCAGGCTTGGTGGCTCAGTCTGTAATCCTGTGCCTTTGGGAGGCTGAGGTGAGTGGATTGCCTGAGCCCGTGGGTTCGAGACCTGCCTGGGCAGTGAGCCCTCATCTCTACAGTAAATCAAAAAATCAGCCGGACGTGGTAGCGCATGCCTGTAATTCCGGCTACTTGGAAGGTTGAGGTGGAAGGATCGCTGGAGCCCAGCAGGTCGAGGCTGCGGTACCCGGGAGCGGCCACTGCACTCCAGTCTGGGGAACAGAGTGAAACTCCAACTCAAAAAAAAAAAAATCTACCTTTTTGACTACAATTTTCTAATTATCAGAGCTACTACTGTCAAAACAAGTATGCATTATTTCTTATTTTACTTTCCATTAATGATTACATAACAGAATAATAGAACCTGAAAGAACACATGCACTACAAATTCAGTAATATATTTATAGTGGCTAATATATAGTTGCTGCCCAGTAATGTTTGCTGCCTAATTATATATTTGCTATGCTTTGCAAGCATATAATAGAATAATTTCCATCTTTAGACAATAATGGTAGGAGGAACCTTGTAGGTACAAATACACCTGTTGAAGTAAAACCCTCAGCTTTCCTTGGCTATTTCTGCAATATAATAATAGCTTGAGCATTGTTCATTCACTGTATTTTTCTCCATAAAATGTATATTAACATTTTTATTAAACAAAAGTAAGAATGGCAGACATAAAAATTATAATGGTTCTTATGGAAGGTCAATTTTTAAATCCTTTAGAATAAGTGAACCCTGAACATTTATCATAATACTACATAAAAGGGATTGGCAGTAGTGGCTCACTGCCAGGAAAGGCAGACACATAACATTAATAAAGGTACCTGATCCCAAACCAGGTGAAGTGAGGACCAGTGGGAGGCCCAAACTTCACCTGTATGATGATCACTTACGTACCTCACCTTGAATTGCATCCCACATCTTAAAAATAAAAATAAATAAATAAAGTTATAATAGTAACTATTAACATGTTCAAATCTGTAGTGAGTATAATTTTTCTGTGAATGAATCCCAGATTTAACTAATTGAGTATTGGCAGAGTTTAGAGGGAACTCCTCTATGTTGCTAATCACTAAGAAATATGTTTAAATGTATGTAGAGTTATCAAGGTGATGCCTAGATATGTAGCCAGGTTTAAGTATCCTCCAGGGTGAGTTAAGACACTTCCCTCTCTATTACCCATGCCCCAGATTATCAAGTCAGTCACTTTTAGCCTAACTTTCGTCTTTTAGATCTTTCTCCTCAGGTTATCTACACTACTAGTTCTGACACTGATATTCTTATAGCGCAATTTTGAAATAATTTTTTAACTTGGATCTCTGCCCAAAGCTAATTCTTTACCAATCCATGCTTTACTGTGAATATTTGTCTCCTTAAACCCAGGTCTTCTTCTGTGTTGACCAATACAGTAGCCACTAGTGACATGTGGCTATTAAAATTAAAATTAAATAAAATTAAAAGCCCACTGTATTTCTCCGGTTACATTACTCACATTTAATGTGCTTAATCGTCAATATCACAGTCAAACTAGTTTCCTTAACACTAAGACTACTTGATCACAACTGTTTTCGTTTTTCACTGACTTTGTATTAGGGTTTTTATTTTTTTAATGTTTTCTACAGCATTATGCTTATATTAATATTACCTTAGTTATCACACTACATTGTAAATTTCCCTAAAATGAGATTTGGAGGGTGGGGTTGAAGTGAGTTCCATACATGATCTTTGCATTACCAGTGCCTAACAAAGTGCCTGCAATACAGTAGGTGTTCAGTATGCTTTGGTCCAGTGAGTGTATGGATGGATAGATGGATTACTATAAGTATGGTGCTATTATTAAAAACCAGTAAACTTATAAGGTGCAAACTTTAAAACTAGACTAGAATAAATAAAAGAAAGAAATGAAAATAGATGCATGTTTCTGAATGAGATGCCCCAACATCATAAATATGTCTATTTGCTTCCTAAATGATTTGGATGATTAATAAATTACAATGCAATCCCCAAATATATTTTGTGGAAAATTCACAAAGTGAACATTTTGTTCAACTAAAACTGGGTATTAAAAAAATGGCTGATGTTATTTTCAAAGGAAAATGATGTAAATAATGATTTTGAAACAGGAAGTCATCAACTTTATATAAAAGACTTTTTCAAATGATATATTCTCATCATGTCCCATTCACACTCATGACAGCAAAAGCCATGTGGGAAGCCTATATGTCAGATCTCGCTAAGCTGTAATGAGACATGCCAACATATCTTCCGGGGAAGTGTCAGGGAAGACTAAGCAAGGTGCTGGGACTTTCATACCTGCTGAATGGTAACAAGCTTCCACCCAGCTGCAATGTTAATGGACCCTAAAATTTTATCCCCATCCAGCAGTAATGAAGTGTCCTCCTTCCTTTCTGGGGTGGTGTCAGCAGAGGCTTTCACCATGACCCAGTAATAATGAGGCCATCCCTCCACAATGTCAATGAATATCATATGGGGAGCCAGAATTGCCATGCTCCAGGCAGTAATGAAGAGCCCTCCACTCAGGTGTCAATGAAGGCCAAGTGGGGAACTTGGATTTCCACCTCCACCTGTCAATAATGAAAAGTGCTCCTCTCTTCCCCTGCTGAACTGGTGTCAGAAAAATCCAACTAAATATAAAGTTTAAATAAGATTCAGAGTTTCATAACATAATATTAAAATGTCCAAGTGTCAATAAAAAATCACTCATCATACTAAGGACCTAGATGTTCTCAAATTAAATGAAATAAAGTCAATAGATGCCAACATTAAGATTACAAGAGACATTAGAATTATGTGATTAAAATTTTAATGAAGCCACAAAAAATGCTTCCATGAGTAATTGTGATCTTGCTTGAAACAAATTAAAAAATAGAAGTCCTCAGAAAAAAATAAAAAGTTTAAAAAAATAGAACATATAAAGAAGAAACATATGTAATTTTTAAAACTGAGAAACAAAATAACTAAAATGAAAACCTCAGTGGATGAGTTCAACTGCATAATGGATGAGACAGAAAATAATTAGTGAATTGGAAACAATATCAAAAAATTACAAATCCAAATAGCAGTGAGAAAATAAACATACAAATGAGCAGTCTTTCAGGAATCTGTGAGAACACAACAAAAGATCTAATATTCGTGTCATTGGAGTGCCAGAAAAGGGCAAGGCTGATCAAATGTTTGAAGAAATAACACCTGAAAATACTCTGATTTCGTAAGAGGCTGAGTGAACCCCAAACAGGATGAATCCAAAGAAACCCACACCAAGATACATTGTAATTAAGCTTCTGAAAATAAAATACAAATAAAAAATCTTAAATAAGTGAGAAAAACTCCTTACCTTTAAGGAAAGAGGATTAAAATGACAGTCAATTTCTCATTAAAACTGTAAGAAACCAAAGGAATGGGATACAATATATTTTAAGTGATGAAAAAAAAAAAGAAAGAAAAAGAAAAAACACACCTGTGAAACCAGAGTCCTGTAATCAGTGAAAATAGTCTTTAAGAATGGAGGAAAAATTAAGACATTTTTTGGATGAAAAAACACTAAGAGTTTTTGTCACCAGCAGACCTGACATAAAATAATGTAAAATAATGGCTTTTGGAGATTGCTAATTAGAAAGATAATTTAATTTCTTCTTTTCAGTACGTTTCAGTTCCTTGTAGATCCAGGATGTTAAGCCTTTGTCAGACCTAGAGTTGGCAAATACTTTTTCCCAGTCTGTGGGCTGTCTCCCTGCTCTCTTGATGGTTTCTTTAGCTTTGCGGAAGCTTGTCAGTTTAATAAGATCCCATTTGTCTATCTTCTCTCTTAAGTCCTGTGAGTTTCGGGTTTGACTGATGGTACTGGGAAACTATGGGGGGGGGGATGGGATTAACAGTAGCAAATATCTGTCGGGGGATGGGAAAACACTTCTTATCTACAGGGTGCCTGAATGAAACGTCATTGTACACCTAACCCTTAACTGTACCCCACAAAACCATAATAAAAAATACTGATTAATGAAAAAAAATAAAAAAAGAAAAAAAGAAAAAAAAAAAGAAAGATAATTTAAAAATAAGAAACTTGGAACATCAAGATAAAATTTAAAATATGGCAAAATAAAACTGAATTTTTATCTCCCCTTGGCTTACAAAACTGTGATTGACATTTGAAGCAAAAATTATAACATAGTCTGATGTAATTCTAAATATATTTAGGGAAAATATTTAAGAAAATTGTGTTATAAATTGAGAAGGTGAGAGACCTAAAGTGTGATAAGGTTCCCATATTTCACTGAAACACACACAAATGCATCTATGTGTGTGTGTTCATACTTTATAACCCTTTGAGTTACTCAAAAATAGTATAGATAAAATGAAATTGCAAACAAAGTTCAAGTAATCAACAGAAAGGTTGGAAAAGTAAAAGAGTGAAACAAATAGACAACAAAAACAGAAAGCAAACAGATAAAGCAAAATAATAAAATGGCATATTAAGTTCTAACATAATAATAATTATATTAGATGTTTATACTCTATAAGTACCAATTAAAACAGAGACTAGCAAAATGGATTTATAAACCCTGATCCAACTATATCCTGTCTACAAAACACTCACTTCAAATATAGCAATATAGAAAGGTTGAAAGTAAAACAATGTAAAAACATGCCATGAATATTTAATCAAAAGAAAGCAAAAGTGGTTTATTAATATAATACAGAGTCCAGGAAAAAGACATTGCAAAAGAAAGAGAGAAACATTGCATAAAAGACTTAATCCTCCAGAGATACACAGCAATTCTGAAAGGGTATGCACTAACTAACAAACTGCAAAATTTTAGGAAGCAAAAACTGAAAACTTGAAAATATATGTAGAAAATTTTACAATTGTTGCTAGAGACTTTATCATCCCTTTCTGGGTAATTAACAGATAAATAGAAAATTAGAAAGGCCATAGAAGAACTCAATAATATTACCATCCAATGGAATCTAATTCACATTTATGGAACACTTCATCCAACAATAGCAAAGTACTTATTTTTAATGAGTTTTCATACAGCATATACAAAATAGATCACACCCTGGGACAAAAAAAGAGAACTCAAAAATATAACAATTTGAAACCAGAGTGTATTTTTAAAGCATATTGAAATCAAGCTAAAAGTCAATAACATAATAATAATAGGTGAATGTCCAAACTCTTTTGATTAGACAGCACACACTTAAATAATGCATGAATCAAAGAAGAAATCTTAAAAGAAAAAAAGTATACGATAAATGGAATTAAAATGGAATTACAAATATCAAAATTTGTGAGAAATATATAGAATTAGATGTTTACATTAGAAAAGAAGTAAAAAGGGTGAAGTCACCAAAATACCCAACTAGAGCTACCTGGCTCTAGTCAGCCCCTCAGCCAAAAAGACCAAAACAATAAATAAGCAACTACATTTCACCTGGAGTTACTGAAGAAGTACACTGGAGAGCACCAGGGGAGCAGCAAAAATCCTGGAAAGCACGGAAGATCAGAATAACAATACAGAAAGGAGAGCAAAGCATTTTACCCTGCCTCACTGTTTCTCCTGCCAAAATTTGCTCAGAGTCAGTAGAGACATCTTCTCATAGGTAAAAGGTATGCTGGAGATCCTCAGCTATCCCCGTTGCAACCAAAATCAGCAGTAATCCTTGCTGCAAGAGAGTTCCCCAGTCCACACAGTTTCTGAAATCAGTTTGGAGAGTAGCCAGGAGTTCATGTGACTGTATTGCTTCAGAGTAGAAATACAACTTGTGCACCATCCACCCCCATGATTTGAACTGCAACTGCACAGTGTCATCTGAGTGTCTCCATCCATGAGGTTCTCCATCATTACACCATGTTCACAGAGGTCTATGCAGTACCATGACCTTACTTGCTTAGAGTTTAGCTCAAATAGAATAACTGAGACCCTAGTGTTTGATAACACATGGCACCCCAAACCCATCAAGAAACATGCAAACCTGCACAGTTGAAGCTGCTGAATAGACTGATGGGTGCCATATTGACACAACTTGTGCCACACAGCCGACCAATCAACTAAGCCTGCACATGCCTCCTGCCAACCTGACAGCCAATCTTGCAACAGCCCTACTCCCTGATAGACCACCACAGAGCTGTTTGGCTTCACCATGCCCGTGTGCACCCATACACAGCATGACAGTTGTATCACTTGCAGCCCCTTCTCTCACAAAAGATCACTGCAATGCCCCCCAGAACTACTGGGATTATGTCTGACCTGACACCCAATTTGATGGTTTCCCTGCTCCTGAAAGCAGAACACCACAGGGCTACTTGGCACTGCTGTATACATATATGCCTGCATCTGACCAAACAGACACCCAAGTGGTGCCTCCCCCCTCCCCAGACAAACTGCCACAGGGCTGCCTAGTACCGTTGCACCTGCACCCACCCTGACTCTGGCAGTAGTCCTACTTACCTAGGCAAACTGCCACAGGATCAGTCGGCAGCACTGTCCTTGGGCTCAGTCCAACATCTATTCTGCTGATGACCCTGCCTCCCTGAAGAGACAGGTACACAGCCTTTCAGTTCTCTATCTGCATGCACCAGGCCTAGCAACGAGCTTGGTGCCTCTAACCCCTGTAAACCCACACCATTGTCATCACAAACTACAGTAACATAGGCAACTGAGACAAATCAGACTTTGTCGATGACAACTACAGTTTAAGAAACTGCAAAGAAACAAGGACTACAGCTTAAGAAATAGCACAGACAACACTGCTGAGTCGACCTCGAAAAAAAATCAATGCACCATACCCAGCCTAAACACAATCTCCAGAAATAAGTCTCTCCTACAAAGCTACTCCACAAAATTGAAAAAGTGACTATTCCAATAGATGTACAGACATAAATATAGGGATACAAGAAACAAGGAAAAGCACAAAAACAGGAAAATTCCAAAAGAATCACAATGATTCTTGAGTAACAAACCCCAAGGAAGAAAACATTTATAACATGCCTAAAGATTTTTGATTAGTGACATTAATGAAACAGAGAGAGATACAAAAGAACACAGGGAAACATTTCAATGAAACTGGTCAAACACTTTCAGGTTCTAAATGACAAATTTAACAAAGAGATTGATGTCATTAAAAAAGAAACAAACACAAGTCTCTGATCTAAAGAAGTTCAAAGAGCACAATAAAAAATACAACTGAAAGTTGTATTCAACCAGAAAATGTATATACTTCAACCACAAAGTAGAGAAAACAGAAGAAAGAGTTTCTAAATGTGAATACAAGTCTTCGGAAATAATCCAGTCTGAAAATAAATAAATAAATGAGAATTAAGAAAGCCTATGGGATTGATGGAACATCATGAGGCAAACAAATCTTGGCACTATCGGATTTCTAAGGGAAAAAAAAAGAGATGGAGAAAAGTACAGAATAGGTATTTAATGAAATAAAATATCCCAAGTATTGGGAAAGATGTGGACATCCAAACTCAGGAGCTCAAATTTCCCAAATAGAGTCAGCCTAAAAAGTTCCTCTCTGAGGGACATTTCAGTCAAACTGTCAAAAGTCAAAGCCAATGAGAGAATTCTAAAAGCTACGAGAGACAAGCATAAAGTCACATATAAAGGAATAGACATGCTGGATTCGGTGGCTCAGCCTGTAATCCCGCGCCTTTGGGAGGCTGAGGTGAGTGGATTGCCTGAGCCCGTGGGTTCGAGACCCGCCTGGGCAGTGAGACCTCATCTCTACAATAAATCAAAAAATCAACCGGGTATGGTAGCGCATGCCTGTAATTCCGGCTACTTGGAAGGCTGAGGCGGAAGGATCACCGGAGCCCAGCAGGTCGAGGCTGCGTTGGCCGGGAGTGGCCACTGCACTCCAGTCTGGGAGACAGAGTGAGACTCCAACTCAAAAAAAAAGGAATAGACATTAGACTGTCAGGAGATTTCTCAGCAGAAACCTTGTAGGCCAGAAGAGAATAGAATAATGTATTCAAAGAACTGGTAGGAAAAGAATGTAAGCTAAGAATACAACATCTAGCAAAGCTACCTTCCAGAAATGCAAAGCAAATCTTTCTTAGTTATCAAAAGCTGAGAGAAGCCGGGCTCGGTGGCTCAGCCTGTAATCCTGCGCCTTTGGGAGGCTGAGGTGAGTGGATTGCCTGAGCCCACGGGTTCGAGACCCGCCTGGGCAGCGAGACCTCATCTCTACAATAAATCAAAAAATCAGCCGGGCGTGGTAGCGCATGCCTGTAATTCCAGCTACTTGGAAGGCTGAGGCGGAAGGATCCCGGAGCCCAGCAGGTCGAGGCTGCGGTGGCCGGGAGCATCCACTGCACTCCAGTCTGGGCGACAGAGTGAGACTCCAACTCAAAAAAAAAAAAAAGCTGAGAGAATTAATCATCACTAGACTGGCCTTTTAGCAAATGCTAAAGGAAATGCTATAATTGGATATGAAAGGACAATAAATACTATCATGAAAACACATGAAATTTCAAAACTTACTAATAGGGATAGGTTCAAAAAGCAAATTCAGAATATCCTCAGTGATGCAATGGTGCTACATAAATCACTCGGTGCTCTAATACAAGTATTTTAAAATCTAAATGTTAAAAAATAACAACTATGATTAACATCTTAGGAACACACACTGGATAAAGAAGTAAATCTAAATCAATGTTCCAAAAATATCAATTATAGTAGGCAGGGAAACATGGAATATTTATGTGACCAACATAAACATTCTAAGTTAAGTTATCAGCTTAACATAAACATTCTAAGCTAAGTTATCAGCTTAATATAGTTTATTATAACTCCAAGACTTTAGGTTAGCCCAGGTTAACCACAATTTTTTGAAAAATTGTAGCAGATATACAAACAGGAAAGAGAAAGGAAATGAAGCTTAGCACTACCAAAACCCACCAAACCACAGAAGTAAACAAAAGAGGAAGAAAGTAATAAATGATCTGCAAAACAACCAGAAAACAAATAACAAAAATTAATGGCAAGAGTAAGTTCTGATCTATCAGTAATATCCTTGAATGTCAATGGCTTAAATACTTTAATTAAAAAATAGGGTGACTGAATGGATTAACAAAATCCAGGATAGGCCCAGTGGCTCACATCTGTAATCTCAGCACTTTGGGAGACCTAGTGGGGAAGATTGCTTGAGACAAGGAGTTCAAGCAAGAACTTGTGTCTACAAAAAAGAAAAAGAAAAATCACATGGGGGCATACACCTGCAGTCTCAGCTAATAAGAGGCTAAGGTGGAGGATCACCTGAGCCCAGGAGTATTGAGTCTGTGGTAAGCTGTGATAGTGCCACAGCACTCTAGCCTGAGTGACATAGTGTCACCTTGACTAAAAAAAAAAGTGAAGATATTAAAAAAGATATTCCACGCAAATGGAAACCAAAAATAAAAAGGAGTAGCCAAACTTAAATCAGATAAAATAAACATCAAGTCAAAAGTTATAAAAAGGGACAAACATTTTCAAATTATAATGGTAAATGGAACAATTCAACAAGAGGATAAAATATGGAAATATATATACACCCAACACTAGAGCACCCAGGGTCATAAAGCAAGTATTAAAAGACTAAAAAGATACATAGATTGCAATTCAATAACAGCAGAAAACTTTAATGCCACACTTTCAACAATGGATAACTCAATTAGTTTAAAAAAAAAAAAAAAACTCACAAAGAAACATCAGAATTAGCCAAACAGATGGACTGTTTCTAGAGCATTCCATCCTTCAAGTGCAAAATGCACTTTCTTCTCAATTGCAAATTGAACCTTCTCCAGGATAGGTAAGATGTTAGACCAGAAAACACGTCTTAATAAATTTAAGCAGGTAGAGATCATATCAACCACTGTTTTAACCACAATGTTATAAAACTAGAAATAAATAACAAGAAAAACTTTGGAAACTTTATAAATATGTGAAAATCAGACAGCATGCTTTTAAACAACCAGTGGGTCAATGAATAAAATTAAAGGGTAATTTAAAATTTCCATGAGGAAAGAAAAACATCATACTAAAATCTATGGGACATAGGAAAAGTAGTTCTGATAAGAATAGTCATAGCAAAAGAACTTACATTATAAAAATAAATATCTATAAAAAGTCAATGATACACTTCAGAGGACTAAAAAAACCAAAACAAACTAAATGAAAAATTTGTAGAAAGAAGGAAACAAATATCAGAACAGAAATTAATGAAGTATAGACTGGAAAAAAATAGAAAAGATTAGCAAATCAAAGAATTAGTTATTTGAAAAAAAATAAAATCAACAGACCATTAGAAAAGCTAAGAAAAAAAATACAGAGGAAATTCAAACAAATGAAATCAAAGAAGAAATACTAGATATTGCAACAAGTAATATAAATACAAAGTATCATAAGAGACTTATGAACAACTATATGTTAACAAACTTGATAACAGAAGAAATGAATAAAATTCTGGACACATACAACCTAACAATATTAAATGATAAAGATATAGGAAATCTGAATAGAACAATTATAATTGGGAGAATTGATTAAGAATAAAGTGTTTCATCAAAGAAAATCTCAAAATCTGATGGTTTCACTGCTAAATTCTCCCAAACATTTAAAGAAAAATATCGGTTCTCCTGAAACTATTTCAGAGAGTAGAAAAGAAGGAGATAGATTCAAACTCTTTTAAGAAGTCAGCAATATCCTGATTCCAAAAACACAAACACAACAAACAAAGAAAACCATGGCCAATATCGCTGATGAACAAGAATGGAAAATTTCTCAGCAAAATACTAACAAACTAAATCCAACAGCAAACAAAACATTTATTTTCTATTTATTTTTCTATTCTTTTTTTTATTTTCAAGAAGATCTGTGACCATACGACCCTGAGCATGCCTGATCTTGTTTATAATCAAGTGAGATTAATCTCAAGAATGTAGGCATTGTTTAACATATACAAATCAATAAATATGATAAACTACATTAACAGAAAGAAATAAAAATGATTATTTTAATAGATACATACAAAACATTTGAAAAAATTCAATACTGGTTTATACTAATAATAAAAACTTTAACAAATGAAGTATAGGAAGTATGATTCTTATCACAATAAAAGCTGTATATGACAGATTCACAGCTAATATCATGCTGAATATAGTCGAAAACTTCCTCAAAGATTAACAAGAAGATAAGGATGTCAACTTTCACCACTTCTATTCAACATACTATTGGAACTCTTAAAGCATTTAGGTAAGAGAAAAATATAAGGCATCTGAAGTGGAAAGGAGGACATCAAATTGTTTCTGTTTGTAAATGACATTATTTTATATATAGAAAACCTAAAGACATAACGAAAAATTTGTTAGAACTAGTACATGAATTTAGTAAGTTTTAGGATACAAAATAAACATAAAAAAATTTGTAGCTTGCTGTGCAAAAAGAACGAACTATCCCAAAACAAAAGTAAAGAAATCAATTTCACTTACAATAGTTATCAAAAAAAAAAAGACATATGGAAATAAATTTAAGCAAGTTGGAAAATACCTTCACTGAAGACTATAAATATTTGATAAAAGTAATTGACACAAAGATAAATGAAAAGATATCTTGTGTTCACAAAATGGAAGAATATTTTTTAAATTAGTTATACTACCAAAAGCAATCAACAGATTTAATATCATATTTATCAAAATACCAATGACACTCTTCACATAAATAGATAAAACAATACTAAAAATTCATATGGAAACACAAAGATTGCAAATACACAAAACACATTGGAGTGAAATGAACAAACTAGAAGGAATCACACTTTTTGATTTCTAAATGTATTATGAAGTTGTAGTAACTAAAATAGCATGGCTCTAGTATAAAAAAAAAACTCATAGAACAATAGAACACAGCAGACAGCCCAGAAATAAGTTCCTGTGACTACAGTCAACTGATTTTTAACAAAGGTACCAACAACACACACTAGAGAAAAGACAATCTCCTTAATAAATGGTACAGCAAAAATTCTATATTTGCATGTAGAAGAATGAGATTAGACCTCTACTTCTCACTATATGAAAAAATAAACTAAAATGGATTAAAGGCTTAAATGAAAAGTCTGAAACAATAAAACTACCAAAAGAAAACATTAGGTAAGTGAGTCACATCTTTGGGTTGGGCAAATATTTTTATTTATTTATTTTTATTGTATAATTCCATTTATATGAAATTGTCCAGAGTAGGCAAACCCGTTGGCTCAGAAAGCAAATTAGTGATTGATTCCTTAGGGCTGAGGGGATTGCAGAAAGTGGGGAGTGACTATGAATGGGAACAGGTTTTCTATTGGGAGTGACTAAAGTGTTAATCGTGGCAATGGTTGCACAACTCTGAATTTACTAAGAATCAATGAATTGTACACTTTAAATGAGTACACGACATATTATGTGAATTATATCTCCAAAAAACGTGTATTTTATCAATAGTATGATACTAGTACAAGAGCAAACAGAACATCACTACCTCAAAAGCAATCCCACTACATAGAACTTAATCTATGATAAAGACAGTAATGCAAAGCAGTGGAGAAATGGAACAAGAGCATTTATTTAGCTATTTTGGAAAAAATATCAAGTTACATCATCATCTCATGACACATATCAAAATGAATTTTATGTGAATCAAAACTTAACATAAAAAAGCATACATTTTAAGGAAGGACAAAATATGGTAATTACCTATTGATCTTTGAGTGAAGAAGTATTTTCTAAAACCAAGAAAAGAACTCACAAAAAGAATTACCAGCAGATGTAATTTTATCAATTTTAAAAGTTTAGTCTTAAAACATCATAGACAAAAATAATAACAAGATTTGTAAAGCTTGTTTCCATGGATAAAGAAGAGGTAACTTAATTTTTTTTACTTTAAGGATGTGGGGTATAATTTGGAATTAGCTATACGAGTGGTCAGATAAAGTTTGAACCTCCCTTTGGTCCCCTTTTTGTATGGTTTGAGATCAGGTACCCTTAAGTCCCCCCTCCCTTCCCTGGCAGCTTTCTGCTACTGGCAATCCCTTTCTTATAGTATTATGAGAAATGTTCAAGGTCTGCTTATGAGTGAGAACATGTGGTACTCAGTTATTGGTTTTTGTGATAGATCACTGGGTATTTTAGAATATAAATCCATCCAAGTAGCTGCAAGGTCCATAATTTTGTCCTTCTTTGTGGCTGTGCAATATTCTATCTTGTATATGTACCATATTTTTTATCCAGTTCACTTTTGATGGGCAGTACGGTTGGTTCTATGTTTTGCTATTGTGAATAATGCTGCAATAAATATGTGTGTGCAGGTATCTTTTTTACAGAATGATTTGAATTCCCCCAGAAGGGGCATTTCTGGGTCATATGGAAGGTCAATTTTTAGATTTTTTTAGGTACTATCACATTGTTTTCCTCACAGGTTATACCTCGGAAGTACAGGCAATAAAGAAAAACTAGGCAGTTGGAATTATATCAACCTAAAAAGTTGTTGCACAGCAAAGGAAACCATTAACAGAGTGAAGAGAAAACAGAATGGGAGAAAATATTTTCAAATCATATATTTGCCAAGGGCCTAATATTAAGAATACATAAGAAAAATATACAAATTCATAGCAAAAAAAAGTCTCAAATAACAAAATGAAAAAATGAGTGAGAAACCTTTATGAACATTTATCAAAAGAAGACATGCAGAAAGGCAATGAGAGAGGCAAAGGGGAAAAACCGGATAGACAGATTAGGGCAGATCACAGTAAAAACTTCTGCTGCAAGCCCCACGACTGGAGTGAGCACACCCATTTCCAGGTTCATAAACTACCCTTTTCATGTGTTCTTCTTGACTAGCCCTTTCCAACCCTTTCCTGATTGGTGCATTTCAATCCCACACCATGGTGCCTCACTTCGGTGCTACCACCAACCAATCAATGAGCTTCCAAGACTATATAAACCTCTGACTGCAGAGGCATCATCACAACCCTCCTTCAGGTCCCCTCCCACTTTTCTATTTTCTAATAAGTTCCAACTTACTTTCTGGTATCCACATCCCTCATTTTTCCTGGGTAGGAGAATAGGAACTGCTTAGCTAAGTGACCTTCAACACTCCTTGGGGACCTGTCTTGCTGGCCCACCAGATCAACGGAGATGTAAACACTCCTTAGGGGCCTGGCTGGATGGCCTGTCAAACCAGCAAAGCTGTAAACACTTAGGGGCTGGCTCACTGGCCCACTGTGTAAGAATTTCGGTGCCAGTAATGACTCCACACCCGACCAGGACCAAGAGATTTATTAAAGGGGTTGTTACAGAGAGGATCTGTAACGGAGGAAAAAGAGAGAGAAAGAGATGCAGGGAGTGGGCTGTATTTATTAGCCTGACAGGGGTCAGAAGGGGCCATGCTATGTTTCCATTGGAGGAGCTGCATGGGAGTAGGGTGGGGCTGATGCCGTGTTATAGTCCTATTGGATGCAACAAAGCTGGCTAAGGATTGTTGGCTTGCAGGTTTGAACTTCGTGCGCGTGGGGAATTGTGCACACAGAAGCCGGGACCTAGAGTCTTTGTTGTCTGGTATGTCCTCACCATGCTTGGCACCATTTTGGGAGCCGCCCCTCTGGTCGCTTCCTGCACCCTTCATTCCCACCTTTTCTGTTTTTATGGGGAGGGGCGTCATTACACTTTCTGGTGACTTCCTGCTGGTCGGGGGCATTGTGAGGGTAAGGTGGTGGAAGGGTGCAGAACCAGCCAGAGTAGGGCCCAAAGGTAGGTGCTGAAGGTGTAGATTTCTGCAGGTGAGCGTTCCATGAAGGTCCCTTGTAAGTGTAGAACAGCGACCTGTTCTGGCCAGTCTTCTAATGAGCACGGGGATGGTAGTAACCAGCTGTCCTGGAGCAGACTGTGGAGGTAGACAGAAAATCTGGAAGAGAGCATATCTAAAAGAAAAAATTAGATGACAATTTGGTTGTTATAGCTCTGGATTTTTTACAGGAACAGGTTGGTAGCTATTGAGCAACAGGAGGTTAATGCTTCGATTTGAAAAGTTTGAGACAATAGTCTTCATGTAGGTAAGGAGATATTTGATGATGCATGGACCTAGGGTTACAGCTAATAGGAGGAAGATTATTGGGCCGGCTATTGCCAAGACTAGGGTGGTGAGCCACGGGGGCCATAAGAAAAGGGTTTGATACCAGTTGCCATAGGCCTGGTTTTGTAATTCCCGGTGTTGTATATTGTCCCTTATTTGAGCTAGGGTTTCTCTTATTATCTCTGATTTGTTGTCATAAAAACAGCAGGCTTCTCCTAGAGTTATGCACACCCCTCCTAGTTTTAGGAAAAGGAGGTCTAGGCCTCGTCTATTCTGTAAATACTACCTCAGCGAGAGAGTCAAGCTGTTGTTCTAATTGAGACATGCTCGATTCTAGTAGGCATAAATCAGTGTCAATTTGAGTGCTAAGCTGTTTAAGATTTTGGTCGCCCAGAATTAAGGAGGCTGTGCCTATGGCTGTAGCTCCGGCAATGCCTAGTCCCATTAGTAAAGGTACTAACAGTTCCCATTTTGAGCGGGTGGTGTTAAAGAGCGGGTTGTCTACCTTCCGTTCCTTTATAAATGTAGACCTGGGGTAGGATGTGGACCAAGATGCACAATTCTGTTGTGTCTTTGAGATGCTGTAGGCTGATACAGGGGGTGATTCCTCGGGTACAGGCAAACCACGTGGTAGGGGGTGCCACGGCGAAATGGGGGATGGTTTGATTATGGAAGGTAGCGATGTTAATATGAGAGGTGTTGTTGCAGGACAATCAGAGGGGGGATGTAGTTATGGGAAAGGTTGGGGAGAAGAGACACGTTCCTTGTCCCTGGAGGTCATCCAGTGTCAGTGTGGGATGAGTGCCCCAGGGACATAATTGCTTATTTTGTATATCGGTAAGGGTAAGTATCTTTATGTTAGTTTCTGCATTGCCTACTGAAGAAACTGCCCCGACTCCCACGTAATATGGGCCCGTGGGTTTAAGCATAGTCAGCAACCTTTTGCCAGAGAGAGGCGGGTGTTATTAAGTAGATAGTGTACCGCTGTTAGTAAATGAAGGAAGCGATCAGGTGGTAAGGGGATGGGGGGGCCTTTAAAGTAGGTGAGATGATTTTTACCCCCTTTGGGGTGAGAGGGGGAGAAGTTATGAGTTGAATTTTTGAGTCCGTGGGTATAGGTTTGGGTAGAATTATTTTGCACAATGGTCCCATGGGATTGTGGGTGCGTGGACTAGGCCTTCGTTGGACTGTGAATAACATGCCTGGATTCGTTCCAGGCATGTACAGTCGAAGGCCCCACATTTTTTCCAGTATCCCATGTTTTTTGAAGACTAAAAGTGTCCCACAGGGTGATGATAAGCCATAGTGAGTTGCAGGTTTTGGGTTGTGTACAGGGAGAAGTGGAGGGCAGTCTTACAATTGATATGTAAGGGTCAGAGTTGCCTTTCCATGGGGCTATGGTTTCGCATCCCTAGGCAGCGCAGTGAAATTGCTGGGGTTTGTAGCAGTGTTTGTCTCCCATGTCAGGACAGACATAGAACTTGACGTTCTTGAGTTGAATTTCATCTTCCAGACTGACATAACTACATCCCCATCCCCTAGTGGAAGAGCCTCCCCATCCCTCGGGGACAATGGACAGGCTGGGCCATAGTTTGCAAAGATCAAAATTAAATATCAGCTGCCCATGCCCAAAGTAGGTGGAGACTACAGTTTGTGTAGTGGCGTTTATTACTTTCCAGGAAAAGTTACCTGGCACATAATAGGGGTGAGGTTGGTAGGTTTGGGTTAATGGAAGGATGAGAAATAAGAGGGTAGTGACTATGGAGGCAAGACTGGGGGCTACTTTGGTGGTTAAAGGAGGCATTTGATGAGAACAAAGCCTGTGACAATTAGGAGATAGGTAGTAGCCAACAGAATTTTTGCCACAGACGGCCAGCTTGTGGGTGTCGAACAGGTGAGTAATATAGTAAGTAGGACGGCAATCAGGCCAAGAAAGGAGAGGGGCCAAGGGTCACAGGTGTTCTGTGTTGTATCCAGGATGTTGGTTTGGATTTGGGTTGGGATGAGTGATGAGTCGAGACAGGTGAAGCTTAAGTGGTTGGTCTGGAACATTGGAGCAGGTATATCTGTAGGTGGGTGGACAAATATTATGGGTGAGATGCGAGGAAGGAGGGGCAGCAGGTTTTAAGCGGGAGATGTGAATCCATGGGGTGACCTGACGACGGCCCGTGATGAGTTTTGCGGCCGTGGGAGTCGATAAAATTACCTGAAGAGGTTCAGACCACTTTGAGTTTAAAAGAGACTTTGTTTCTGGGTCAGAGAGATAGACCCACTGTCCAGGGAGGAGGGGAGGTGGGATTTGACTTCTGGGTGAAGCAGGTAAGAGGAGATTTTGATATTCCCAAATGCGGGAATGAATGAAAGACAAGAGGGGTAAAGCATATGAGTGGGTGTCAGAGGGGTTGAGGTGGGGACTCCTGGGGGCAGCGCTGGACGGCCATACATTACTTCAAAAGGTGAGAGTTGGGACGGTTTTTTTGGAGAACTCGTAAGTGGAAGAGAGCCAAAGGAAGGAGGGTGACCCAGTTTTGATGTAGTTCGAGGGACAGTTTAGTGAGGATGTCTTTAAGGGTCCAATTGGTTCACTCTACCTTTCCAGATGAGTGTGGGCAGTATGGGATGTGGAAATGCCAATCAATGTGAAGATCAGTTGTTAGAGGCTGTACCACCTGTGAAGTGAATTCGGGCCCATTGTCAGATTGTAGGGACGTGGGGACACCGAACCTGGGAATGATATGTCTAGCAAGGATAGACCCTACTGTTGCTGCTTGTTTATTTGAGGTTGGAAACGCTTCTACCCACCTGGAAAAGGTGTCCACAAAGACAAGGATGTATTTTAGGTTGCGTACTGGGGGCATGACAGTGAAGTGGACCTGCCAGTCTGCTCCTGGGAGTTGTCCCCGAACTTGATGGGTAGGAAAGTTTCCCGGTTTTAGAGGGGTATTGGGGCTGGTTCGCTGGCAGATGGAACATTGTGAGGTAATGCTTTTTATGAGTTCCTTATGTTGGGAAGTGAGCGTATTAAAGTTTCTTAGGAAAGACGTCAATGCAGAAGGATTGGTGTGAAAGATTGAGTGTAGGTATGGGATAA
>NW_007249859.1:0-9347 GCF_000164805.1 Carlito syrichta
CTGGATTTGGGCTTTTATTTTGGTGATCTGGATTATTCTGCTGAAATTAGGGTTTTTATGTTCTTGTTTTTCCAACTTCCTTAGGTGGCTTGTTAGGCTGCTAATTTGTGATCCTTCCATTTTCTTCATGTGTGTTTGTAAGGATATAAATTCACTTCTTACTACAGCTTTTATGGCGTCCCAGAGATTTTGGTAAGACGTTTCATCATTTTCATTTGTTCAGGTATCTTTTGATCTCTGTTTTGATTTCATCATTGACCCAGGAGTTGTTTAGCATCATGATGTTTACTGTCCATGTCTCTGTGCATTTTGGGGGGAACTAGTTGGTGTTAATGTGTATTTTTATTCCACTGTGGTCCGAGATAGTGCATAGTAAAATTTTGGTCCTTTTAAATTTGCTTATGTTTGATTTATGGCAGAGTATGTGGTCGATCTTAGTGTATGTTCCATGCAGTGATGAGTAGAATGTGTATTCTGTGGTCTTTGGATGGAGTGTTTTTTAGGTATAAATTAAGTCCATTTGGTCAAGAGTCACATTGAGGTTCCAGATCTCATTGCTGGTTTTTTGTCCTGATGATCTGTCTAGGGTTTTGAGTGGAGTATTAATGTCCCCAGTTATGATGGTGTTAGAGTCGATATCTTTCTTTAGTTTTCCTAGAAGCTGCTTTATGAAAGTTGGCGCTCCTATGTTGGGTGCATATATGTTTAGGATAGATATTTCTTGTTGATGGAATGAATCTTTTATCATTATGTAGTGGCCCTCTGTATCTTTTTTAATTTTTGATAGCTTAAATGGTATTTTGTCTGAAATTAGGATCATGACTCCTCCTTTCTTTTGTGATCTATTTTCCTGAAAATTTATTTCCCATCCTCTTACTTTGAGTCTGTGCATGTCCTTTCTAGTGAGATGGGGTCTCTTGAAGGCAGTATATTTGTTGCCTGGTGATATTTTATCCATTTTGCCATTCTATGACTTTTCAGTGGTGCATTTAGTCCATTCACATTCAGGCTAATTATTGAAATGTGAAAGTTCATCCCTATCATAGAGTTCTTATAGAGTTGTTGTTCTTCCACTTGGTTTTTTGTCTTTATTTTGGTTTTGGGGTTGGTTCACATGTATTTTATTCTTTTTCTGTACTCTTGTGAAGAAAGTTTGTCTTCTTTTCCTTTTCTTCTGTGTTTAGTACTTACTTAAGTGTTTCATGTAGAGGTGGTCTGGTGGCAGCGTAAGTTCTTAGGGATTGCAGATCTGGGAAAGATTTTAATTCTCCCTCACTGATGCAGCTTAATTTGGCTGGGTAGGTTATTCTTGGTTGAAATTGTTTATCTTTCAGAACTTTGAAGGTTGGTCTCCAAGCTCTCCTAGCCTGCAGGGTTTCTGTAGATAAGTCTGCTGCTATTCTAATTGGTCTTCCATGGTAGGTGATCTGGCCTTTTTTTCTTGCTGCCTTTAAGATTTTTTCTTTTATACCTACTTTGTTTAGGCAAATTATTATGTGTGTGGGAGTTGGTCTTCTCATTTGTTTTCTTTCAGGGGTTCTCTAAATCTCCTGTGTTTGAATTTTTGCATCACTGATTAGATAAGGGAAGTTTTCTTGAATAATCTCATGGAAAGTTTGTTCCAGTGTGGTCTCTGTGTCTCTTTCTGCCTCAAAAAGGCCAATTACTCTTAGGTTCGGTCTCTTGAAGTAATCACTAATCTCTTGAAGGTTTTGTTCTGTCTTTTTAAGCTTGTTTTCTGTGTTTTTAACAGTTTGGGTTAGTTCTATATGGTCCTCAAGCTCTGAGATTCTTTCTTCTGCTTGGCTAATTCTGTTTTCCATGCTTATCAGTTTGTTATTTATTTTATTCACAGTATTTGTTATTACTGTTATCTCAGTTATCAACTCCTTCCTAGTTTCTTCTTGTCTCTCCTCAATTCTTTTTAATCTCTCCATTAATGTCTTGATATCTAGGTTTATAGTTTGAGACCAGTCATTCTGGGGGCTCTTCATTGTTTACATTCTGAAGTCAGTTTTCTCAGTGTCTGCCCTCCCAGGGAGAGACCCATATTCTTCTTTTGATTTTTCTTCATTTGTGTAGATTTTTCTCTCTCTCCCCCTTTCCCTCTCCTTCTTTGATTCTGTTTTTCAGGGAAGGTGAGGTTGCTTTTGCTTTGCTTGTGCAATCTCCTGTCCTTCCTTATGAGGTCCTTTGGCTTTGTTCACTTTTGAGGTTGGAGTGTGGACTGCAGGCTGTACTTTTTGCAGTTTTGAGGTTTAATGAAGGGAGAAGCTGTGATTCAGATTCTATATGCTGATTTCAGCACCTGCCAATAGGTGTATGAGTACACTGGAAACTATTTCCCACTGTCTTACAATCTGTCTGTGCAGTCGGATGTAAGTTTGGTCCCTGGAACAAAAGGAGGTACAAAAGAGGAAAATAATGGAAGAAGGGGGTTCAATAGGAAGATAGAGAGAGAGAAGGGTGAGAGGGAAAACAGACATACATACCAACTAACAGGTGAAAAAGAGACAGAAGCCTGGAGAGAAGTGAAAAAAAACACACAAGCAAAATTCCCTAAAGAATACTGGTAGCTACACAAAGACAGGCCATTAAAATTATGCCTTTTGATGTGTTTTCCCTAACACAAACAGATAGTGTTAGTCAAAAAGCAAACAAAAGTGAGCAAAACAAACAGTCAAAATGATAAAATCAAAAGTCAAAATAAGAAATCAGACTAGCTCTGGAATCTTTCCTGAGTGTCTAAAGTCTCTTCAGCTCTGATTTCCAGTGTCTCCCCTTTGCTTTCATTGCAGGCAGCTAGATTTTCGCACAGCTTGGGTTTGTTCTTTTAGCCTGCTGTCTGGGAGGTCTGTGACACTTAGTTGCCTGTGTCTGATTCAGCATGGGGGATTTGTCTCCTGTTTAGCGACATTACCTTAGGAACCGAGGTGGAGGCTGCTCATAGGTGGGTGGGGCAATGCAAATCTCCGCCTGGAGATTGGCCGTGCTGGCAGCTCCTCTTTTGTGGATCCTTTCTCTCTGCTCCACTGGGTCCCTGGGCAATCCACTATGATGGGCTGTGGTGTCGTGCGAGACACCAGGGATCAGCTGCACAGTTGGGCGCTGGATCCAGGGTGTCACCAGCAGGCTGAAGTGGAGGAGGGAGTTGGGAGTTCCCTCCTCTGGACCTGAGAGCCTCCGATCAGCACCTTCTTAAGATATGCTGTTCCCTTACACAAGCAAAGGGTCGCATGCTGAGTGCATCAGTCAGAGTGGGCCCAGAGCTCCAGAGCTCCAAAGCTCCAAAGGGCAGGTGGTGAGTGGCGAGAGTGGCCCTGGGCCCCTCACAGGGTACTTCAGTCAGAAATGGAACCGGTATCTCTGAGGGGCGGGCGCCCAGTGCCTTTCACACTGGTGGGGGTCAGGTATAGTGGATCAGCTGCAGCTGGTGGCAGCAGTATCCGGCCCTGTGTGGGACCAAGGGTCCCTGGGCCTTGAACCGGTGTGGCTGGTGGTGGGCAGGGGGGTGGGGGAAGAAAACTAAGAGTCTTTTTGGGAGCTCACATTCGGAGAATCTCACAATTCCACCTATGCTGTTGCCATCTTACCAGAACTTAATCTACTTTTTCAAACCAAATTTCCAAGTGCTCTTATAAAATCTTAACAACTTTACCATGTGCTAAAACATCAGTTTATCAGACTTGCTAAAGTTTTTATTTGTTTTGTTTAGTTTTTGGGAAAAACTTTGGATAATCCTATTAAGTCCTGTACTTCTGCAGACAGACAAAATACTGAGTACTCTGTGTGGTACAATGTATGTCATGGAAACTGATCACTCTCGCCTAATTGTCTACACCTTACAACTAAAGCTTTAATATAGCAATTTATAAAGAGTCTTTACAAATTTGCCTATTTATAACTGAAAAATAAATAAGAATAGATCACTTTACGTTCATGGGGTCTATTCACTCTAAAAGGTTTTACATCAGATAATTTCAGACAGACAGATAGTAAAAAGTTTCATAGGTGCTGCCAATTTAAAAAGAACTTTTGAGATTTTTTTTTAATCAGTCAAGATATTAGAAAAACCACAGTATGCCAACATGGGGGGGCCACAGGACCAGAGGGCCAAAAGAGGCATCCTGATAGGCAATTGACATTAGCAATAAAATTCCAACTGCCCACCAGAGACCTGGTAAGGAAAATCCTATTACAAGGAATGGTGTATGTTGTTATGGGTACAATCTGTGGGGACACTAGAAGCATTGTTGACCTCCCCAAAAGACCTAAACCTCCAGGGACCTTGTCCACTCTGCAGGCCAGATAACCTTTAAGAAGCAGATATGCTCTCTTCTGAAGAGAGGAGAGCATACTTGGCTCAAATACTGACCACTGAGGAGGCCTGGAAATCTACTAAAGTGCCTGGCATAGCTCACCATCACCCCTACAATTCCAGGGGAATATTAGGGTGTGGGAACACAAATTAATTTATTAATTAACACAGGTGCCACCGTTTGATCTTGGTCATTCATGTAGGAATCATATAGCCTTATCTTAATCAAAAAATTGCTACAGGTCAATTCTAATTATACATGTAAAAAGTTATCTATAAAAAGGAAAATAAAAGGAACTAGAAAGCATAGAAAATATGCAAAGAAAGTTTTTGGTATAAAAGTATGTTTTTAAAGAAATGATATAAAGAAATATAATAATTTTGTATAAGAAAGATTCTCATATAGTAAATTCTGTCCTATAATGGAATGAATGGCTATTTAAAGAGGAAAGCAAAGGACAAAAATAAAGGGTTCAAGTATGTTGAAAAATGGTACATGTATGTCAAAGAATGGTATGTGTAAAGTTTGTGGAAAGAAATGTGTAAAAGAGGGTTTTTTTATTTTTCAAAATCTTTGGGCTATCAGTAAATTTTACTATGGTTTATAATCTGTGCTATAAAATTATGCTTTTAAAACCTTCAATACTAAACTTTTCAGTTTATCAAATCACTCTCTCTAGGGTAGGGTAACAAACAAAACACAGTTTCAGGAGCCACACCTTCCCCACACTCTCTTCCTAAACTGCTGCAGATCAGATAAATAGTTTCTGTAGACCACATCTATTGAAAAAATCTAAAATGATATTAGAGATGTCAGTCAACTCACAGTGGTTTATAATCAGCTATAGTGTTTTTTAGTGCCAAATTGCTGGCAACTTAAAATCTCCTTCCAGTCTTAAGGATTACTAATCCAACATAGAATGAATAATGAGATGACTTCCTGTTTAAAGTACTACTAATTCTTTTTGTTAAACTTTAGGATAATATTTCTTGTCAAGGCAGAAGGCTAATATCACCCGTCATCCCATCAAAAGTGGAGAGATGTCAATCTCCTATCTATGGAGTGGAAGCTAACTGGGATCCCCCCTCTTTAGCATATCAATCACTGTAAAGATATTCTCAAAATAGTTGTCTATAAATTCTTATCACAAAATCCGAAGAACTTGAAGACAAGCAGGAGGGGCATGTACATATCAACTCAGGAATTCACTGGTGCAACAGTGAAAACTCCCCAGACTCCTGTAGTGGGTGTCAAACCTATCGGGATAACTATTTATAAATATATTTTACCAGACATTGAAGACTCAATATGTCATAACAGTAACCATAATGACCTTAATTCTAATAGTATCAATACTAAAACTACTTAATAACTATGTTGGCTCCTGTCCTCTTATCCCGTCTTTTTACTCTAGACAAGTGGGAATATCTCTGTGCCCCTGTCCAGCAGGAAGAAGTTATATAAGACTGGTTTTGTCCATGTCCCCAGGTATGAATAAGAATATTTTAACACAACAAAGAGGAGGAAATGAAAGGACCTAAGATGGATTCAATATAGCCAGAGAGCAGCCATTTTAACATTGCTTAGTTTTGTCTTGTTTTTTTGGCAGTTTGCTTTAGTTTACCCTCTAATCACTAGCCAAAGACAGAATTGGTTTATCAGAGGTAGCTATTGATAATTGCTTTGCAAACATTCCCCAGGTTGCTTTATCAAGCAAGTTAACCTAATCATGACCTTCATGACATATACTCCATCAACATGGCAACAATCATGTGACTAACCCACCTATCTGCCTGCTGTCCATCATTTGATATTTTATATCAAAAATATTGTTATTTGATTGATAAAAGTATTTGATATAAGTACTTGTGCTTACCTGTCCCATTTGTGATGACATGAAAAAGACCACCACCTAATAACCTTATCTATCTTCTCCCATTAAAGGGAATGTACAAAAGCATTCAACTTCAAGTCGCCATTCACCACTGCTTTCATTAAATTCTGGTCAGGCCATGTGTTCACTGAGCTATAACCAAGCTGTTTCCCTAAGCTTTGGCCCCATCCCCTACCTTGGGGTGGTGAATTCTTTCTCTCCTTCTCTCTCTAATTTACTTTTTAAATAATCTATGTTTTTGCATCTAACTTTTGTGCAATTCTTAGCAACTCATGTACAGCACTGGATCGCAGACTCCTCCACCATCCCCTATCTGGTCTCACCTAATACTTATGATTTAATTTTTATCTTTCACTCAGTTTTTAAAAGTCTTAGTTTTTAAGGATTAGTTATTTAGTGAAAAACAATATGCATTCCATTTAGGAATAGCATAAGTTGCAGAAGACCACTTTCAAATCTCAGCTTCCTAAAGGGAGATCACTTTTTTCTTCAGAAAAAAGATGTTTGTGGAAATACTTGGCATACATATTTGGTTTATAATATTATTGTGTTTACTTGACACACTAATCTGGACAATTATATGAATAGGGAATAGTTATGCTTTCATCAATGAAATATATATATCTGAGTTTTAAAGCCTTCTTGAAATTGTAGAGAAGGTAGACTAGAACATCCGATAAGTCATTTTTAGTATTCAGCTGACAGAAATGCCCTGTGTGTTTGTGTACATATTGACCATCTCTCATATTCTGCTGGCCTGTTAGGTAAAGCTATTGCAAAGGAGTCTGAAAATATTTTGATGTTCTGAGAATAAGAAAATTAGTAGATTTTTTTTTTTTTTTTGTGAGTTGGAGTCTCACTCTGTCTCCCAGGCTAAAGTGGTGCAGTGACATACTCACAGCCACTGCAGTCTCAAAATGCTCGGTTCAGGTGATCCTTCCACCTCAGCCTTCCAAAAAGCTGGAACTACAGGCACGTATCACCATGCCCACCTAATTTTTTGATTTATTGTAGAGATGAGGTCTCATGTTGCCTAGTTTGGTCTCGAACCCTTGAGCTCAGGCAATCCTCTCACCTCGGTCTCCCAAAGTGCTGGGATTAAAGGCATGAGTGACCACGCCCCACCTAGTAGATCTTTTTTATGTTTATTGTTAAAACAGAGCAATTAAAAAAATGAACTTATGATTTGATTTGATGTTTATGATTTTCACATTTGATATTTCAGCTAATGGTAACTTTATTTTATATTTAAATTGACATAAGAAAATAAATGACATTCAATTAAGCCTAAATACATTAATAAGTTGAATAATTATAATGCAAATAAACCTTCAGGCCACCGGCAGTTTTATTTCTTGTTTTCATATATCAAAAATTAATCGGACACATGTTTATTACAAGTATCACACAATAATGAAGTTACAAAGTGAACAGTAAACTTTATTGCATTTCATTGAAGAAACTTGATATTGCTTTACTATAATATGCTTTATATATGTTAGAATATTAATAGAATACCTAGCACATTTGAGTGTATGCATGTGTATAACTATTTTTTAATAAAGTAAGATAAACTGCAATTTTATATGAACAGTAAGGGCTTAGAAGAGTGGTAAAATTTTATTATAACTCGCATATCAAAAATAAGTAAACTAAACAGAATTTATCACATTAAGTCAGGAATTTTAGGGAATGTTCAGAACAGAAAGAATAGAGAGTAGCTTGCCTGTGTTAGGCTTGCTGATGGGATTTTTGAGTACACCTAATATTGATATTTTAGTCATATATGTACAATATATACCTTATATATGATATATGAAGGGCACCCCCCAAAAATTCAGAAATTATTTTTTGGAAAGTGGATCCCTTGTAGTAAAGGCTTCCCCTGCAGTTAAGTGTTCAAGAAATACAAGAAACACATCAGCATCAATGTACCAGCTAGCAATACTGTGAGAGGCTGAATATGGCTTCAGTTATTATTATTAATATTTTTGGAGCTTCTTTCAACTCATTTGTCCATTTCACATGCTGAATGTTCAGCAGTTTTTGACATAAACAACATGACCTCCATGCCCCACCCTACCCATTCACCAGATCTCACCCTAATCAAATGTATTTGTTTTCCTGAATGAAAAAAGTTCTCAAAGAGAAACATTTTGCTGGTGTAGAAGAGCTGAAACAAAAAATGGCAGAAGCACTAAAAGGCATCAAAATTGATGAGTATAAAAACAGTGAAAAATACATCCTAATAAGTGTATTGCATCAATTGGGAAGAGTACGTTGAAGGTGACTGAAGTTAAAATGTGTAAGGATAAATACACAATTCTTTATAAATAAATTCAATTTTTGGTCCTCTCTCATATATATACATACACATATATATTTATACTTTGTACTTTAATCCCAAAGTAATTTCGTTCATTGCTCAGATTGTTCCATAAATGGTCATTGAATCTCTTTCATTTGTCTCCTGTGTCTCTCCGTTTCATATATAACACATCCTGTGGAGTTTCTTTAAGTATTAGCTTTCTTTCTGGAACTACAAGATAAGCCAAGGTCATTTTATATATGTCGTATCTCAGTTCTAGAGTCAGACATTTTCTCAATGAGATTTGATATTTTTAAATTATGGATGATATTAGAAACCATCTTTTGAATGTGAAGTATACTTACTGCTTTTGGTCTGTCATTGCTTCTAGACTCAGCTGACAGAACAAAAATGTATATGTATGTATACTATCCCATGTATACAAACAAACACACACACACACACACACACACACACACACACACACACACACCCCTAGAAATATTCTCATCTGTGTCAACATTATTAAGCTAATCATGAATTCATACTTATGTCTCCAGTTCTTATAGATCAATTTTAGCCTCTTCCCCCTACTGAAATATAACGTATAATTCCAACAGTGAGAATCTCAGCTGCACCAACCACCATTTATTTATTTACTTGTTCAGTTTTAGTATGCATGTATAGTAGTTCCAGAATTATTATTATTATTATTATTTTTGAGTTGGAGTCTCACTCGGTCACCCAGACTGGAGTGCAGTGGCCTCTCCCGGCCACCGCAGCCTCGCCTGCTGGGCTCCGGCGATCCTTCCACCTCAGCCTCTGC
>NW_007249859.1:9437-66595 GCF_000164805.1 Carlito syrichta
GCCTGGCTGATTTTTTGATTTATTGTAGAGATGAGGTCTCGCTGCCCAGGCGGGTCTCGAACCCACGGGCTCAGGCAATCCACTCACCTCAGCCTCCCAAAGGCACAGGATTACAGGCTGAGCCACCGAGCCCGGCTTAGTTCCAGAATTATTAACTCCTATTTCTGTAGAAAATAACTTTACTAACTTCTCTATTATTACATACAATTCATTTTGCCTTTAGTGTTACAAACTCCATTTATTTCCAAACTACAAGGTCAGCTTATTTTCCCCCAACTTCTTTGAGTGACATCATTAAATATTTACAACACTAAATGAAGTTAAAAATGTGGAGAAAAAGGTAAGTCATACATCTCTGGTGGGAATGTAAAGTGGTAACCTCACTGTGGAAAACAATTTGGTAGTTTCTCATAATACTAGCCATAAATTGACCACATAACCAAGCAATTGTGCTGTTAGCTAGTTACCCCAGAGATATGAAAAACTATGTTCACATAAAACCTGTTCATGTATGTTCATAGGAACTTATTTATAGTATCAAAATGAGAACAACTCAGTTGTTTTTAAATAAATACATGATTAAATAAACTTGGTAAAACGATACATACCTCTTGCTTTCTCTCTCTGTCCCCACCACTCTCTTGCTGGCTCTCTCACTCTCTCTCTCTCCTTCCCTCTCTCTCTTTCTCTCTCTCTCTCTGTCTCTCTCTGTCTGTCTCTCGGCCTTTCTTGTTATCTCTCTCTCCCCACCACTCTCTTGCTCTCTCTCTTTCTCTCTCTTGCTCTCTCGGTCTCTCTCTCTCTCTCTCTCTCTCTCTCTCTCTCTCTCTCTCTCTCTCTCTCTCTCTCAGTCTTTCTTGTTCTTTCTCTCCCCATCACTCTCTTACTCTCTCTCTTTCTCTCTCTCACTCTCTCGGTCTCGCTCTCTCTCTCTCTCTTACTCTTCCTCAGTTACAGTCCCTTCGTATAACTGCCCCTTTAATAAATCTCTTGGTTCAGAAACAAACAAACAAACAAACAAACGATACATACTGTGGGAAAACAGATATACAAACAAAAATACAGAACAACAGACAACACATTTAAAAACTTACATGAAGCACAAAAGATTATCCAGATTGAAATAAAAGTCAATGCCAATGTTTACATTCTGTATGGATTCATTTATGAACCATTTTGAAAAAGACAAAAATATAAATATGAAAAACAGAATGATGGCTAGTAGTTACCAAAAGTTAGAAGCAGAGAATGAAAAGTGTGCAGGATTGTGTGTTATAATAAAAGGACACACAATAAAAAAAATCATTGTGATGACATGATTTTTCTGTAACTTGTGGTGGTGGATACATATGCCAACAAATGCATGAAACTCGCATAGAACTAAACTATGCACAAACAAGTTAACTAAAACTAGGAGAATTTAAGTAAGATGTGTGTACAGTATCAATGTGCATATCTTGTTTGTGATACTGAATGTTGCTTTGCAAATCATTTATATTGGTGAAACAGGAGGACTTGTGTATGATACTTTCCCGTATCATTTCTTAAAGTACATGTGAATTTCTATTCATTGCTACAAAATTTTATAGAAATTGCAGAGAAGAAAAACCACTTAACATTTTATTTGAACATTTACATCTTGACAAATGCGTTTATTTCTAAGAGATTAAGATCTCTTTACAAATCGAACGTAAAGTTAACAGAAAACTGGTCAAAGGATTTAAACAGAATCTATCACAATATTTTAAACTTATTTGTCACCAGATAAATAAAATATAAAACAATTATGCTCAGTGTACAGAAAAAATAAAGAGTAAATTTAATAATAAAATATGATTAATATGAAGACAGATAAGAAGGAATAAAATATTAAATAACATATTAGAAAAATTAAAAAAAAACAAGCAGCAGGGTAATACATTGAAATAGAAGTCTACCAAGAAATGCATATAAGATTTACAAAATTTACATAAAGTATAGAAGTAATCAAACTAGATTACTAAAATTTTAATGCACATATTATTTATAAATTGCACAACTACTTGCATTATTAGGATATGGGAAGATGATCAAAATACAAGAAATAAGAAAAGATTTATCGTGCAAATATCACCACTTAAAAAAGCAGATGACTACTTAAGTATCAAATATAATAAATAGTAATACTAAAATGACAGAGATATAATAATTTAAAATATTATTTTTATTATAATATATAACAATCTTAGATTTTTATGCATATAGCAATTTTTTCTAAAAATATGATTTGACAGAACTAAATGCTGAGGTAGAAAAACCCACAGTTAGAGTTTTAAGACATTTTTCTCAGTAAATGATGAAACAAGAAAATAAAGAAATTATTAAAAATATAGAAATTTGAATAACATCATTAAGTGTTGTTATACTTGAGATATATATATCATCATATCCAACATCTGTAAGATATAGTCTTTTTGGTGTTTTTTTTGTTTTTTTTTTGAATCAGGGTCTCACTCTGTAACCCAGGCTGGAGAGCAGTGGCACGCTTACAGACACTGCAGCCTCGACCTGCTGGGCTCAGGTGATTCTTCTACCTCAGTCTTCCATGTAGCTGGAACTATAAGCATGTGACACCACATCCAACTAATTTTCTGATTTATTGTAGAGACAAGGCCTAGCCAAGTCTTGAAAACCTGGGCTCAGGCAATCCTCTAGCTTCTGCCTCGCAAAGTTCTGGGATTACAGGCAAGAGCCACCATTCCTGACTGTAATATATAGTCTTTTCAAGTACATGTTGAAATTAATGTGCTTGACTATAAAACATATAGCAGCCAATATCAAAGCTTTGAAATAATTTGGATATATGTGTTCTGGACAAGTGGAATTATACTAGAATGTAACATTTAAAGCAAACTGGAAATTCTTCAAATGTTTGGAAATTGAGCTATACAAGTCTATAACCCATATATATTCAATTTGGAAGTCAAATTATGAGTGACAAAATGATTTCAATGGCATGGTTATGAAAATCAAAATATTAAACATTGTAAGTTGTTGATATAGCACTGCATAGATGATGTTTTTGATAGCAGAAAATGATATTCAATTTTAGTACTATTTTCTCATAAAATGAATAAATTGAGATATACAATGGATATTACAGCAATGAAAATGAATATAATACTTGCATATATAATATTGTGGATGAATGCCATGGATATGATACAGAAGGGAACAGGAAGTCATCCAGAATTCTAATAGTATTTTGTTCTATTTATATAAACTACAAATGGAAAAATTAGTTCCTGTTGGTAGAAGTCAGATCAATTCTTAGAGATGTACTACCTAGGTGGAACATGAGAGAATACTTGAAGGTGCTGGAAATGCCTTATATCTTGAAAAAGGTAGTGCTAGCATGATAAATATATGTAAAAATTCATATATATGTGAAAATTCAATAAGCTGTATGCTTAAGATTTATTTACTTTACTATATAAAAATTCTACCTTTATAAAAAATAAAGCAAAGTACTCTGTTGTACAATATTCCATCTATCCACTTGACAAAATCCAATGTTGATAAGACGCTGTGAAACTAAGGAAACAGTAAGTCTGATATATTGCTGCTGAGAGTGTACGTTGGCACAGACATTCTGGAGAGAAAATTGGCAGTATATATCAAAATTGCACATGTATCTATAGTTTTCCCCAGAAATGTGTGTTTGGAGATTTATCTTATGAATGTTATTACATATGTGAATGACATATGTACCCTTTTATTAACTTTAACTTTGTTTGAAATAGCAAAGTACAGTCACCCCCCTAAATTATCAGTAATGGAGAATTGGTTGAATAAATCACGGTAGCTCAACAAATGTAATAATACATACTGCAAAAGAAAAATAAATTTAAAAATCACTATAGAAGATACTGAATTTTCTCCAAGATACATTGCTAATCAAAAAGCTATGTGAGAGAACATCTAGTTTTCTACTTTTTAAACAAACCAAAAAAAGACTAAAAATAAAAAATATCTCTATATTTGCTTCTACAAACATTAATTGATACTGAAAGTAAACGCAAAAATTTACTATCGAAAAAGGACTATATTTACATTTCTAGAATAATTTTAGCCATTTGAATATATTCCTTACTCAAATGGACTTTATATAAAAACCCAAGAAGATGTCCAAGAAGCCAGCAATATTTTAAAACACTGCACAAAAAAGAATATGATAAAACATCTGGCAAAACTATACAATGGTAATAATATGGTAAGGAATGGCATTTCCATTTAACATGGAGGACATCATAACACCTGGCTAAACAATACAATGGTAATAATGTGGTAAGAGATATCTCCACTTAACATGGAGGAAGTCATAGCATTTTCTCCTTTTGAATTTTCAAACACAGCTTCATAATTCTTCATCATAAAAAGTTTAATGTGTACTAAACTTATTGAAATAAAAATATTTTACATTACTGATACAGTAAAAAAGAAGAGGTATGCAGACTGGGAGTGGAATGTATTTGTTTGCTATCTTATCTATTTGTTTTAATGTTACTTCTTATAAACTCTTCTCCTCCCAGTCTTTAGACAGCTGACCAAGGCAGCAGCATCCATTGAGCAGTTTGTGCCTTGTCATAGTGGGTAGCAGGAGTGGAAATCAATCACGGTCTATTTTGCAATATTTTGACCTCTGGCTTATGGTGGGAAAGAAAAAAGGAATGAGTTTTTTCTTTTCAGCACATTTGAGTTCCTTGTAGATCCAAGATGTTAAGCCTTTGTCAGACCTGGAGTTGGCAAATACTTTTTCCCAGTCTGTGGGCTGTCTCCCTACTCTCTTGATGGTTTCTTTAGTTTTGCAGAAGCTTGTCAGTTTATTGAGGTCCCCTTTGTCTATCTTCTCTCTTATGACCTGTGGGTTTCAGGTTTTGTTCAGGAATTGGATGCCAGTTCCAATTTCCATAAGGGTACGTCCTTTATTTTCTAAGGTTCTTATGGTTTGAGGTTTTACATTTAGGTCTCTGATCCATTTAGAGTTAATTTTTGTGTATGGGATAGATAGGGGTCCTGTTTCAATCTTCTGCATGTGGTAAGCCAGTTTTCCCAGCACCATTTACTGAATAGGTTCTCCTCTCCCCAGTGGTAGGTGGTGGAGGCTTTGTCGAAGATGAGTTGGTTGAGAAATTGAGGTTTTGCTTCTGGAATCTCAATTATATTCCATTGGTCTATATTCCTGTTCCTGTACCAATACCAAGCTGTTTTGATTATTGTAGCTTTATAGTAAAGTGTGAAGTCTGGTAATGTTATACCACCTGCGTTGTTGTTTTCTTTTTCTTTTTTTTTGCTGAGGATTGTTCTGGCTATTCTTGGTCATTTGTGTTTCCATATGAATTCCTGTGTTGTTTTTTCTAGGTCTGAGAATGTTGCTGGTATTTGATAGGTATTATAAAATGGGCAAAAGATATGAACAGACACTTCTCAAAGGAAGATATCCGAGCAGCCAACAGAAACATGAAAAAATGTTCAATCTCACTAATCATCAGGGAGATGCAAATCAAAACCACATTGAGATACCACCCAACCCCAGTCAGAATGGCAATTATCAATAACTCAAAAAATAACAGTTGCTGGGAGAGGGTTTGGCAAAAAGGGAAAACTTCTACACTGTTGGTGGGAGTGCAAACTAGTGCAACCTCTGTGGAAAACAGTATGGTGATTCCTAAAAGCTCTAATATTGACCTCCCATATGACCCCACAATCACCATACTGGGAATATACCATGAAGAACTCAAATCACTCTATAGAAAAGATACCTACACACATATGTTTGTTGCAGCATTGTTCACAATAGCAAGAACCTGGAAGCAACCATGTTGCCCATCAAAAGAGGACTGGATTAAAAAAATATGATATATATACACGATGGAATACTATGCAGCCATAAAACAGAATAAAATCATGAATTTCGCGGCAACTTGGATGGAACTAGAGTCTATAATACTGAGTGACCTCTCACAGAAACAAAGATCTGAGTATCACATGTTCTCACTCATATAGTGGACCTTGAACATCCAACGTAATACTATAAGAAAATGACTGACAGTGTTGGGAAACTATGGGGAGGGGAGGGAGATGGGATTAATGGCAGTAAATATCTGTCTGGGGATGGGGAGACACCTCTTATCAACAATTCTGCATAATTTAACATAGCGAAGATCCAGTATTTGAGAACAGGTTACAAAAACCATATAAAGAGTAAGAAATATAATTAGTTCTGTAATTATTTATTTTTTTAAATTTACACATAATTTGAAAACAGTACACAAACCTTAGATGTGCAGGTACATAGGCACAATCCATATACCCACCACCCAAATGAAAATACAGAAAGTTTTAATCACCCCACAAAGTTCTTTATAACCCTTTCAACTTAAGCTCTACCCCAAATAGCTATACTCTGATTTTTATCACATGACTTCATTTATTACTCTTTTTCTTGAGAAAAGGTTATTTTTTGTGGGTTCTATCTGCAATCAGAAGACAGACAGAGATAATTAAAAACAAAACAAAGAAAAAACAAAAAGAGGACCTCTGGTTTTGTATAAGTGCATATAAATGGAAAACAAAGTTTCCATCTTTAAAAGAAAAAACTGTACAGGCAGCAAATTAACACATTTTTGTGAAACTCATTAGCACACAGAGTTCCTAGAACAGACAGTCATTTTAAAACCTGGAGAGAGACCTACTCCAGTAGCATTCACTTTCCTGGGCAGATGACTGCCAGACTCCCTATAAGGCAAGAAAGGATACTAGAGTAGAAATGAAGAATTGTTGAAGGCTGAGTGTAGACTAGAGTCAATGGAAAGGGAGTTATTATCCTTTCACATGCTATTTCTCTAAGATCCCCCATATGGAATGTAAGGGAGAATTTAGAGAACAGAACCTCATTGTGCCAGCAGAAGAAAAGAAGGAGCAGCTACTGCAAAACCTATTTCATATACCAACATACATGTGCAAGAAGAAGATTTTGACTAGGAATCACTGCTGTTATACCAATGCTGGGTTGGAAACTCCACCCAGATTTATCTGCCCAGTTTCTCCTAAAAAGAAAAAGTACTTTAAATTACAGGATGGGAATTGTTTAGGCGATAAACAGAATACAATGGTCAATACCTCCTGTAGCTGAGGAAAGATACGATTGGGGGCCAAGGGGTTGGGGGCCAAGGGGTGAAGAAGGAGTTCGTTCTAACATTGACAATAAGATGAAATAGACTGTGATTATAAAAATATTCAACTAAAATCAGAAAAGGCAGAAAAAAGGGAGAAAGGCTAGAGAAAAAAATATATCACACAGGAAAAAGTTAATAGTCAGATGGCATAAATAATCACTTAAAACTTGAATAGTATAAAAATGTCAATGAAAAAAACAGTGACTGTCATTTGTCTTTAAAAGTAAACAACTACATGCTATATTCAAGGAAGCTCCAAATAAAAAGATTGAAAAAGGTTAAAAGTACAGAAATGGAGAAAAGTGTCATGCTAATTTTGAATTAAAAAAATTCAATTTGAATAAGAAATATTATTAGGGATAACGAGGGCAAAGATTATTAGATGAAATAATCAATTGTCACACAAACCATAACAAGACTAGATGGGCAATAGAGCTAACCACAGAGATTAAAAATACATTTTGTAAAATTTATAGAACTGAAAGAAAAATAGGCAAATCTACATGAAATTTGGAAATTCAAGATAAAATTTTAATTGCAGACTGTATGATATATCTTTTAGTAATTAAAAGATTGTGTAGGAAAAAATCAGCATGTATATGACTTTAAAAGCACTATTAATCAACTTAATCTAGGTGACATTTGTACATCATTTCATCTGCCAACAGTAGAATACACATTCTTCTTCACTGCACATGTAACATACATCAAGAAGCATCATACGATGAATTATAAGGCAAACCCTAATAAATTCCAAAGACAAAAACATACAAAGTACATTCTCAGGCTATGAAAGAAACTATAAATAAATAATAAAAGAAAATATTGGAGATATCCCAGATATGTTGAAATTAAACAATTTGCATCTAAATAATTTATGCATCAAAAAGAATGCAATATTTTGTGGGATGTGGCTAAATCAGTGCCAAAAGGGAAATATATAGCATTTATTTATTGGAAAAAAAAGAAAGATCTAAAATCAACAACCTAAGTTTCTAACATAGAGAACTCAAGAAAGAAAAAAATTAAACCTAAAGCAAACATAAGGAAGTAAGTAATACAAATTAAAGCATAAATCAATAAAGAAGAAAACAATAAAACAGAAAACAAACTCAAAATTTGGGTTTTGGAACACTCAAATTATTAAGGCTATAGCCAGGGTAACTAAGACAAAGAAAAGGAAAAAATAAAAACACAATCACCAATATCAGAAATAAAGGAGGGATCATCATGACTGATCCCACACTTACTAAAGATAATAAAGGTAGGCTATGAACAACTTTATGTGCATAAATTTTGTAATTTAGATGAAATAGATCAATTTCACAAAAGATTCAAGCTATCAAAATTCATGATTTTGGTGATACCATAAAAGTAGTTCCCACTGAATCAAGCCCTATAATAATCCTTTCCAATTTAATACAGCTGAGTCTATGAGTTTTTTTCCAGGCTATAGAATGGGGCAAAAATGAAATAATTTTGAAGTTTTACTGAATTTGTACAAGTCATTTAATTTTTAAGTTAATCAACAGGTAGATTACCATGGGTGGACCTAACTTAACAACGTGGAATATCTTGAAGAGAGATTGGGACTCTCCTTAATCACAGAACTTCTCTCTCCTGCTGTTCTTGAAGAAGCAAGTCACTATACATTCAACAGTTGCAAAAATATAAATTCTACCAACCAATTCAGTTGACATAGAGCAAAGGAAACTAAGTAGATAAAAATAATCTTTTCAACAATTGGTGCAGGAACAGTTTTTATATAAAAAAATGAACCTTCACCCATATCTCAAACCACATACAAAAAGTGACTCAAAATGGATCACAGAACTAAATACAAATCATTAAAAAAAATATAAAACATCAAAAAGAAAACAAAGCAGAAGACCTATGTGATCTCAGTTTTGATAGTTTTTGGACATGACATTGAAGTATAATATATTAAAAATTACTACATTAACCTTTTTTGGTACTATAAAAATTGCTTTATAGAAGACATGTTTATGTGAATGTCAAGAAAAGCAGGAGAAAATATTTGCAAATAGATATATCAGATAAAGAACTTGTATTCAGAGTACATAAAGATCTCTTTAAACTCAAATATAGAAAGAAAATAAAGACAATGAAAATTATTAAAGCAATTCACAGATGAATTGAAAAATATACAGATGGCAAATAAAAACATGTAAAAGAGTAATTTAAAAAGTAATTAGCCATTAGATAGAGACAAATTAAATAAATCATATGATGCTAGTAAACACCTGTTAGAATTGTTGAAAATAGAAGAAAAGAACAAGAAAAAAATTCCTAAGAGATGATATGTGTGATGATGATGGTGTGGAGCAACAGAAAATCACTTTCATTGCTGGTGGAAATGTGAAACTGTAAACTCTGAAAATAAAATTTACAATTTCACCTAAAGTCAAAACTATATTATGTTGGGATTTAAAAGACTACCCTAAGTTTTGGTGATCCACCAGAAAAACTCCCAGGACTCAGATGTGTACTTATGTTTTCTATTTATTATAACAAAAACAATGCAAAGCAAAATCAGGAAATGGAAAAGATGAATTGTAAACTAATTATCAGCTCCCTAGAATTCTCTTTAGTGAAGTAACAAAGAAAACACTTAATGCCTCCAGCAAGTACTTTTGACAACACACACAAAGTGTTATTTATTAAGGAAGCTTGGCTGAGCCTAGCAATCCAGGGCTTTTATTGAAGTTGCTCCCATTTTCATACTATGCCTCAGGGATTGACCACAGTTATTGAAACTCCAGACCCCCAGAAGGACAGAAGATATTCACTATAAATCACATTGCAGCACTATTTGGACAAATTGGTGTAGTATGGTTCAAGTCCCAAATGTACAATCACTCATCAGCTAGTTCAGAAACAGTGCAAGGGAAAGTTATAAAAACAGGCCCTTTGGGGGAATTTACAAAGTTTGAACAACTAAGATTTGCTGAATTAACTCATTCCTGCATATATATGCTTGCCACACAATTTAGCAACCCTGCTCTTAGGAAATTATTAAGATGACTTAAAAAATGGTGTCTACAAGAAAACCCTCATGTAAATGCTTACAGCATCTTTATTCGTAATCATAAAACACTAGTATCAACCAAGATGTCCACATAAAGATATCTTTGAATAGAAAATGAAAGAGTTGTATATCTATAAAGTAAAATAGTATCCAGTGGCAAAAAGGAAAAAGCTATTGATTCACCCAACCATGTGGATAAAATTTAAATGTATATTCCACAGTGAAACCAGCCATACCAAAAATGACATGTTTCAAATAATTTTATTTATATGATATAATAGATGTAAAAGGTACATGAATTAAAACAAAAACAAGCAACAAAAAGAAAAAACAGGCAAAAAAACAGATCCATGATTGCCAGGAATTCTGGGAATAAAGTATTGAGTGCCAGTGGCCACCCATGGTTTTCATAGGGAGATAGATATATAGTACATGAATGATGAATATTGACTTTATATGTTTGCCAGATTTCCTAAAATGAATATTTCTATATGCAAGTAAGAAGAAAAATTAGCCAGGATATTGAGGAATCCTAGAATAAAAGAAAAACAATGATAAATCAGCTTTTAATAGATTTTTTAAACTGACACATAATAATTGCACACATGTATGTGGTATGTGATGTATTTATACATTGTGTACTGACCAAAGTAATTTAACATAACAAATGCATGATATAACAGCACTGAAGAATATGAGGGAAAATGGAGTTGACTTAAGTAAATTTAAAAAGCAGTCTTTTGACTGAAAGACTATTGTAAAATAATGAATAAAATAATCTGTATGTAAACAGTTTACTCTAGGTGTTCTTTGCAACTGCAATGTAGGTGCAAAAGGAAAAATCCTAAAGACAGTAAGAGAGAAAGATCAAACTATCTACCATGGAAAACCAACCAGAATAGCAGCAGATTCATTGGCAGAAGCACTACAAGCTAAAAGGGACTAGAGCCCAATATTCAAATTCCTCAAAGAAAAACAATTTCAACCAAAAATTTTCTATCCAGTCAAGCTCAGGTCTATCAGCAATGGAGAATTAAAATCCTGCCCAGACAGCTAATCCCTAAGAGATTATGCAGCTTCCAGACCAGGTCTACAGGAAACTCTTTAAAATGTATTAAGGAAAGAAAGAAAGAAAGAAAGAAAGAAAGAAAGAAAGAAAGAAAGAAAGAAAGAAAGAAAGAAAGAAAGAAAGAAAGCCCACATGCTTCCCAAGAGAAAAGAACAAAGTCAAAAGAGAATACATTGCAGTTGCAAAGTTAAAAACACACACATATATCAACCCAGAAGTTAAAAGAAAACAAAAAAGAAATTTATAAGATCCCCACGTTGATGATAAATAATCACATTTCAATAATCAATCTGAACATGAATGGACTAAATGCATCACGGAAAAGACACAGAATGGCAAACTGGATAAAAAATAAAATAAAATAAAAAAACATGACCCAATAATTTGCTGCATTCAGGAAACTCATCTCAGCACAGGGGATGCACACAGACTCAAAGATAGAGGATGGTAGATGAATTTCCAGGCAAACGGATAACAAAAAGTCGAGAGTCGTGATCTTAATATTAGACAAAACAAATTTTAAGTTATCAAAAATTAAAAAGGATGCAAAAGGACACTGCATAATGATAAAAGGTTCTATTCTTTATCAAGAAATAGCCACCCTAAACATATATGCACCCAACACAGGAGCACCAGCTTTTATAAAGCAACTACTAAGTAAACTTAAAAAAAAAAAAGGACTCTAACACTATTATAGCTAGGGACTTAAATATCCCACTAACAACCCTATATAGATCATCAAGGCAAAAAATCAACAAAGAGACCCAGAACTTCAACTAGATGTTTCACCAAATGGACTTACTAGATACCTACAGAACACTCCACCCAACAACCACAGAATATACATTCTACTCATCACCACATGAAACATACTCCAAGATTAATCACATCCTTGTCCATAAATTAAGCATAAACAAACTTCATAGGATTGAAATATGGTCATGCACCTTCTCAGACCACAGTGAAATGAAAATAAATACCAACATCAACAAAATTCTTCCAAAACCCACGAAGACACAGAAAGTAAACAGCATGACACTGAATGACTACTGGGTCAACAAGGAAATCAAAATAGAAATCAAAAGATTCCTGGATACAAATGAAAATGAAGAAACATCTTACCAAAAATCTGGAATGTCATGAAATCAGTTCTAAGAGGGAATTTATATATCTATGAACACACATCAAGAAAATAAAAAGAACACAAGTTAACAGCCTAATGCATCCCTTAAGGGAACTGTAAAGACAAGACCACTACAACCTTAACTTTAGCAGGAGAATCCAGATCACCAAAGTAAAAGCCCAAATACAAGACATAGACGACAAAAATATCATAGAAAAAAATCAATGACAAAAAAAAATCTAGTTCTTTGAAAGGATAAACAAGATTGATAGACTGCTAACCAGAATGACCAAGAAAAAGAGAAAAAAAGTTCAAATAAACAGAGTCAGAAATGTCAAAGATCAAATCACAACAGACCCCAAAGAAATACAAAAGATTATTGGAGATTATTATGCACACCTGTATGTAAACAAACTTGATAACCTAAATGAAATGGAGAAAATCCTGACATCACACAACCTCCCAAGGTTAAAAGAAGAGGACCTTGAGACACTAAATAGACCAATAACAACCTGGGCATTGACTCCTACAAAACAAAGCCCTAGATGAGACACTTTGCCAGTGGAATGCTACAAAACATACAAGGAGGAGCTGATACCAATCCTATTGAAAATATTCCAGGCAATTGAGAGAAATGGAATTCTCCCCATATCGTTTTGCAAAGCTAACATCACACTGATACTCAAACCGAGTAAAGATCCAACAAAAAGAACTAGAGGCCTATACCCTTAATGAATGTAGTTGCAAAAATTCTTAACAAGATTCTAGCAAATCAGATCCAACAACACAACTCAAAAATTACCCTAATGACCAAGCAGGCTTCATCCCTGGGATGCAGAACTGGTTCAACATCTGCAAGACCATAAATGTAATTAAAACATCAATGGATATTAAAACAAGAACTACATGATTATATCATTAGATGCAAAAAAAAAGCTTTTAATAATATCCAGCATCCCTTCTTGATATAAGCCCTCAAATACCTAGATATAGAAGGACCATACCTCAAAATATTAAGCACCATCTACAATAAACCCACAGTCAGCATATTGCTAAATGGACAGAAATGGGAAACACTTCCCCTGAAAACCAGAACAAGACAGGATGCCCACTCTCAACCCTTCTGTTCAACATTGTGGTGGAAGTCTTAACCAGAACAATTAAACAAGAGAAGGAAATAAGTGGTATCAAAATAGGAAAAGAGGAAGCTAAGTTATCCCCCTTGCTGGTTATATGATCTTATACCTCGAAATTCCAAGAGAATCTGTCAAAAACCTCCTTGTACTGTTAACCGACTTTGGTAATTTCAGGGTACAAAATAAATGTGTAAATGACAATCTCATTCTTATCCACCAACAACAAACAGGCAGAGAACCAAATAAAAAGCAAATACTCATTCACAGTGGCCACAAAAAAATGAGATACCTCAGCATCTTCCTAACCAGAGAATTGAAGGACCTTTACAAAGAAAATTACAACACTACTCAAAGATATCAAAGATGACAAAAACAAATGGAAAAATATTCTATGCTCATGAATAGGAAGAGTCAACATTGTTAAGATGTCCACCCTACCAAAGACAATCTACAAATTCAATGCAATCCCCATTAAGTTACCAACATCATTCTTCCCAGACCTGGAAATGACAATACAGAAATTCATATATAATCATAAGTAATCATGAACAGCCAAACCAATTCTTAGCTATTGAAACAAAGTGGGAAGTATCACACTTCCAAACTTAAAACTTTATTATAAAGCTGCAATAATCAAAATAGCCTGATATTGGTACAAGAACAGGCATATGGGCCAATGGAACAGGACAGAGATTCTGGAAGCAAAATCTCAGTTTCTCAATCAACCCATCTTCGACAAAATCTCCAACAACACCCACTGGGGAGAGGAGACGCTATTCAGTAAATGGTGCTGGGAAAACTGGCTGATCACATGCAAAAGATTGAAATAGGATCCCTACCTATCTCCATACACAAAAATCAACTCCAAATGTATCAAAGATCTCAATGTAAAACCTCAAAGTACAAGAATCTTAGAAAACGCAGGACACAACTTTATGAAATCAGAGTAGGCAAACAAGTCCGGATCAAAACTCCGGGTATCCATACCATAAGAGATAAGATAGACAAGTGGGACCTCATTAAACTGAAAAGTTTCTGCAAAGCAAAATAAACAGTCAAGAGAGTGGCAGTCCATAGAATGGGGAAAAAAATATTTGTCAACTATGTATCTAACAAAGGCCTAACATCCAGGATCTACAAGAAATTCAAACAGGACTAAAGAAAAAAAAATCAAACAGTCCCACTATAGAGTGGACAAAAGACATTAATAGACACTTCTCAAAAGAAGATATATGGACAGCCAATAGACACATGAAAAAGTGCTCAGCCTCACTAATCATCAGAATAATGCAATTTAAAACCACATTGAGATAACTTTTAATCTCAGTAAGAATGGTCATCATTAATAAAACAATGAACAGAAGCTGGTGAGAATGTGGAGAAAAGAGAGCACTTCCTTATTGCTTGTGGGAAAGCAAACTAGTTCAACCTCTATGGAAAACAGTGTGGCAATTTCTAAAAGAACTAGAAACTGACCTTCCATATGACCCAGCAATCCCCCTTCTGGAAATATACCTGAAGAAACTCAAGTCATTCTATAAAAATGATACCTACACATGAAGGTTTATTGCAGCACTATTCATGATAGCAAAAACATGGAACCAATTGTACTGTCCATAAAAGTGGACTGGATAATAAAAATCTGGTACATATACACAATAGAATATTATGCAGCCATAAAGAGGAACAATATTATGGACTCTGCAGCAACTTTTATGGATTTAGATTCTTTAATACTCAATGATCTATCATAGAAACAGAGTATCACATGTTTTCACTCATAATCGGGCCCTGAACATTTACTATAACACTGTAAGAATGGGATTGGCAGTAGCCACACACTGCTGTGGTGGTGAATGGGGAAGGAAAGCAACATCAATAGGTGTACCTGATCTCAAACCAGGAAAAGTAGGGACCAAAGGGAGGCCCTTTACCTATATGATGTCCTATTGTCTACTTAATCCTGAATTGTACCCAATGTCTTTAAATTAAAATATAAATTAAAAGAAAAATAATAAAAAACCGTAATATATATAAATAAAAAATAAAAAGAGATAAAAAAGAATCATAACCAATAAGCATCTATGAGTCTATACGTATATAAAGAAATTATTGGTTTACAAATATAAAATGAGGAAAAGTATTACTTTTCTTATTAAGAATTGCAAACAATGTATGTGGAAGTGGAGTTTATTTCTTCTACCCTTCAGTGTACACTGGACTTGGTGATTGTCTTCCAAAAGAGTTTTGAAAAGGAAAAATATTCATTTTACAGTACAAAAATACTGTAAGCAGCACCTTGACCAAGTGATCAATTTAACATTATCAATAGTAAGTCATAGTGATATCATATATCATGTGATATAATATGGTGAGACTTTTTTAACTTTGAGATATCCTTCTACTAAATCCACAACCATAGTGTGATCAAGAGAAACACAAAGACAAATTGTGAGTAATTCCACTCAATATCTCATTAATATTCTTCAAACTCTTAAGATCATGAAAAACAAGACTGAGAAACAATCTCAAATCATAAGACACTAAGAGGACACGATACATTTATACAATGTGATATCCTGGATTGAATTTGGAGAAAAAAAATGTAAATTATTATTAGATAAACATAAATTCCAACTAAAATCCACACATAAAAAACAAGTAAATCCAATCAACATATGTCTCATTTGAAAAATAATGTAATTTCCCAAATATGTGTTTTTATCTTAGCTAATGAAATAAATACTTATTGAAGGGAATGTTATTTAACTAATAGGTATGCATGAGACATAAATAGCATAGTATATTTAAAGAGCTTTATTAAAAATATGCAACTTTATATTCTATTAATATGCTACTACTGATTATCTGTCATTAAGTTTAACCAGACAAAAAATAGTTTGTGGCTATATTCCTTTGACTTTGAAAGACAAAATGCAGAAAGAAAGAAAACTCAGTAAAAGAATTAAAAATGATGTAGGTTAACATCACTATTTGTTTAAAGATTTTGTGTGTGAGAGACATGAACTATTTTTTTAAATATTTGTGGTTCTTTCTCTGAAATAGACTCAGGGAAAAAAAAATAGCTACAAATCCATTCCATAAGTATTCCAGTTCCATTTGCTGCTGGTGTATTTTAGAGGATTATATGAACCTGAATGCTGTTCTTAAATACTTATAACCTATGGAATTAATACATCAAATTATTTATAAGAATTTATTTATTGTGAATGAATGTTCAAATTGAGTATCTTGGTTGGCATTTGTATCTATTGTTATGGGCAGGAATAGGCAATATATCTATATACACTGACATTATGTGTATGTTTACATTTGTGTGTGTATAATTTTTTTTAAAGGAAGTATCAAATTGCAATTGAAATAGCAGAAAATATGCCTTTACTTAGTGGTTATATAAAAATTATAAATCAGCGTAATATAAAAATATTAGAGTTTTTAAGGCATAATTTTCTTATGTATCGATGTTACTCTTCAGGCTTGTTGAAGAGAACTGAAATTTTTCATCGTTGAAACAAGGATTTGTTAGAGAAAATTGATTCTAAAAACTGCCGGAAGAAATTTTTGCATTTATAAGCTAGTCTTCTCTTGTAATATTTAAACTTATGCACAAATGAATTTGCTTCATTATAAATAGTGTCAGATTGAAATATAATTCCACATTTTCCATATAGTGGCTTATTTTCCTACTTCTATTAAAAATATGACTTCTTATTTGCTAAGATTTTAGTGCTGAATATATGATTTCTCTAATTTTAATATTTTATTCATTCCTCTATGCAAAATATCCTGAAATACAAAGAAGGTCATAGATCATAAGTTTATAATTATGCTAAATTTAGATTGGAGTAAAAAGATTATTGGTATTATGCTACAAATTCTATCACATATATTGTACTTGAATAGTAAAATTCCATAAATATAACTTACTTTTCTTGATGCTAGTGAAACAATAATGTGCAATGGGACAGAATTTAAATATTTATATTTAAATACTAGATAAAATAAAAGGTAGAATACTGGCTTAACAAAAATAACAATTTTAGAACCATTTTAATAGTATTATTACTAATATAAGGTTTTAATTAATTTGTTCTTACATTTTCATTTGATTCATTGTCATTTATAGATATCTTACAGAACTCAGATCATGTTAATATAACAAAAGTAGCTCTAACACCTCAGAAATATATTATAACACATCTAAAATTTGCATTATTTTTCCACAGTGAAAAGCCTCACATGGGCACATGTGCATAACATGCAGAAGAATGAATGGGGTTGACTTTGCTATTTCCACTAGGGAGATTGCAACATAATTCCATAAAGAAAGAATGTAATTGTCACTTAAGATATGCAAACTCTGAGAGGAGTTTAAAAAAATTTAAGAGAAAAGAGATAAAGGCATATTTCTTTTTTATATATTTAATTTATTTTATTTTAAATTTATTTTAAAATTGTGGGATACAGCGACCAGTCACAGACATGTTTCTGTTATAAAATGCAGTAAAATCTGAAATCATTTCTGAATGATCATTTCTTTTCTTTTTTCAATTTTGTAAACATTTGCTTTAAAGAAGTGGGGTAAAATTCAGGATAAAGTTGATAAGTGGTCATCATGCAGGTAATGTTTGGGTGTCCCTTTCGTCCCCACTTCTCCTGGTTTGAGACCAGATACCCTTACTAATGTTATGCACCCCTTCCCACGCCTGTCAGTTCCCGGTTACTGTCAATCCCTTTCTTATAGTATTATAATAAATGTTCAGGGTCCACTTATGAGTGAAAACATGTGGTGTTCCATTCTTTGTTTCTGTGATAGATCACTGAGTATTATAAACTCAAAATCCATTCAAGTTGCTGCAAAGTCCATAATTTTCTCCTTTATGGCTGTATAATATTCCATCGTGTGTATGTATCACATTTTTATTATCCAGTCCACTTTTCATGGGCAGCTCAATTGGTTCCATGTTTCTGCTATTGTGAATAATGCTGCAATAAACATGCACATGCAAGTATCTTTTTCATAAAAGATTTGAGTTCCTCCAGTATTTTCTCAGAAGGGGGACTACTGGATTGTATGGAAGGTCAATTTTTAGATCTTTTAGGAATCGCCACACTGTTTTCCACAAAGTTTGTGCTAGTTTACACTCCCACTAAGAGTGTAGAAGCATTCCCTTTTCTCCACATCATCTGTTGTTTTTTGAGTTAGTCATCATGGCCATCCTGACTGGAGTTACATGGTATCTCAGTGTGACTTTAATTTACATTTTTTTGATGATTAGTGAGACTGAGCATTTTTCATGTATTCGTTGACTGTTCATATGTCGTCTTTTGAGAGGTGTTTATTCATATTTTTTGTCACTTTTTTAATAGGACTATTTGTCCTTTGCTTTTTGGCACATTTGAGTTCCTTCTAGATCCTGAATGTTAGGCCTTTGTCAGATATACAGTTGGCAGATATTTTTTCCCATTCTGTATGCTGTCTCCTCACTCTCTTGATGGTTTATTTTGCTTTGTAGATGCTTTTCAGTTTGATGAGGTCCTACTTGTCTATCTTATCTCTTATGGCATGGGCCTTTGGGATTTTGATCAGGAATTGGTTGCCTATTCCAATTTCCATAAGGATGTCTCCTGTGTTGTCTAAGATTCTTATAGTTTGAGGTCTTATGCTTAGATGTTTAATAAATTTAGAGTTGATTTTTGTGTATGGTGGGTGATAGATAGGGGTCATGTTGTCAGTCAGTTTTCCCAGCAACATTTACTGAATAGCTTCTCCTCTCCCCAGTGATGGTTGCTGGAGGCTTTCTCAAAGATGAATTGGTTGAAAATATGAGGTTTTGCTTCCAGAATCTCTATCCTGTTCCATTGAACTCTATGCCTGTTCTTGTACCAATACCAGACTGTTTTGATTATTGTATCCTTACAGTAAAGTTTAAAGGCCAGAGTTGTAATACTTCCCTCTTTGTTTGTTTTACTATTGTTTTGACTATTCATGATCTATTATTTTCCATATCAATATCTGTATTGTAATTTTTCCATGTCTGAAAATAATTATGTTGATAATTTTTTTTTTTTTTTTTTAGTTGGAGTCTCTGTCTGTTGCCCAGGCTGGAGTGCAGTGGCACATTCACGGCCATCTCAGCCTCGACCTGCTGGTTTTAGGCAATCCTTCCACCTCCGCCTTCCAAGTAGCTGGAACTACAGATGCATGCCACCACTCTTGGCTATTTTTTAAATTTATTGTAGAGATGAGGTCTCATCAACTTGCACGAGCTGGTTTTGAACCCCTGGGCTCAGGCAATCCTCTCATCTCTGTCTCCCAAAGAGCTGGTGTTACAGGCATGAGTCACAGTGCCCGGTGATGTTGGTTATTTAATGGGCATTGTGTTGAATCTGTAGATTTCTTTGGGTAGGATGGACATGTGAACAATATTGATTCTTTCAGTTCATGAACAAGGAATAATTTTCCATTTGCTTGTGTTTTTTTATGGCTATTGTGAATGGGATTGTGCTTTTTATTTGTTTGTCTGCCTGCTTGTTGTTGTTGCTGTATACAAATGTGACTGTCTTTTGCACATTTGTTTTGTGTGCTGAGAGTTTGCCAAAGTCCTTTGTTAGTGCAAAACGGTTTTTGACAGATTCTTTTGGGTTTTCGAGGTATAGATCATATTGTTAGCAAAGAGGGATAACTTAACTTCCTCTTTTCCTATTTTAATACCCCTGATTTCCTTCTCTAGTCTGATTACTCAAGCTAGGACTTCCACTTCCAACACTATGTTGAATAGGAAGGATGAGAATGGTCATTCTTGTCTTGTTCCGGTTTTCAGGGGAAATGCTTCTAATTACTGTCTGTTAGCAATACGTTGGCTGTGGGTTTATCGTAGATGGCTCTTACTATTTTGAGGTATGTTCCCTCATGCCTAGATGTTCAAGGGTTTTTATCATGAAGAAATGATGGATTTTCTGTGATTTCTTATTTTGAATAAAATTATTAACATCAATTATTTATTTAAATTTTTATATTTTTCATACTTTTTCCACTGCAAGATGAATGGTAAGAGTTTGTGGTGAATAGCTATTCACTGAAGTAACATACATTGTAAAATGTTGAAAACTAATTTTAAAATGTTAAGGAAGTTCTATTATTAGGAGCAAATATAAAGTTAGACATGAAATGCTTCATGACCTATAAATGTTCAATATTAATATATAACTATGACTCATCAGCATCTCTTAATGACATGCAATAATATTTCCTACTCTGTGAATATAACAAATATTGGATTTATCTAAACTAACTCGAACAAAATTTCCAAAAACATTTTGACTGAAACTTTTTGTACTAAGGTAGTTAATACTCATAAATGCAATTTTTTGTAGATTGCTATTTTTTCCTGAAAGAAAGGAACAGGGACAATAATTTCTATTGGCATTTTATATGAATGAAAAATACTATTGTCTACATTGTATTGAAAACATTTCCATCTATTTGCTCCCTTGTATGCACAGTAACACATATACACAAATATTTCAGGCTAAAACATGAATTGTTTTAATACATGCTTTTTGAGAATCTTTTCCCAGCATTAATATAGAATCTCTTCCAGCACTAGAAATTACAACAATAAACAAAATGTATAAAATCCCCTCCACCTATATACTTAAATTTTACTGTATAGAGAAGCAAATATATAAAATAAGTAAATGATTTGAGTTAATGAGAAAAAAAAAGCAAGGAATGAAGTTAAAAAGTGTATTAAGAGAAATAAGAGTTTGACTTTTTATCCCTTGTACTTTCTTAGGAGATAATTTTATTCCAAGATTTAAATTTAAAATTTTTTAATGATTAATTTTGATTTACCTTGTTTTGGTTATTTGTTTAACCCCTGGATTCATGTAGACTTCACAGGTACTCAGGAAACAGAGAAACTGGCTATCTCTACCTCAACATAATAGTGATTTTTCTTCTTTTTTATATTTATTTGATAAAAATGTATTATACTTATTTTGTAAAATCAAGTGTTTTTGTTTGTTTAATTTCACTGAAAAACACTTTGTAAAGTTTTTCTTACAGAATTAATTGTTTAACAATTTTAGTTTAAAAATTATAGTTCTCTTTCATATAACCTTTTAATAATTAATAATTATTATTATAGTATAGTCTTATTTTCTCCTAATTTTGATTCTTTTTAAATTACAGAGTGCTTTTTGGTTATTAGAGAAACTGGTTGCATTAGTGACCTCAATTAATCAACCCTCTCTGCATTTTTTGTCACTTCAGCTGCACACTTTTTTTTATGCTGGTATATTTATAACTTGCCCTTTGCACTTGTTGTTTTGTTAATAAGTAATTATCTTCTCCCAATGTGTTAGTTTCCTAGGATTGCCATAACAAAATACCATAAACTGTTGGCTCACCACTGTAGAAATTTATTGTTTCTCAGTTCTGGAAGCTAGAAGTCCAAAATCACAGTGTCAGCAAAACAGTGCTTTTTCTAAAACCTGTAGGGAACATCCTTTCTTGGCTTTTCATTGCTTCTGGTGGTTTGCTGGCAATTCTTGACATTTCTTGGACTTCCTTGGCTTACAGTTGCAGTCCTTCAATCTTTACTTCTATTGTCACAGCATTCTTGCCTCTGGAGTTTCCGTCTTCTTATATAAGATCACTAATCACGTTGGATTAGGAACCATTCTAATGACTTCATCTTGATTTGTCTATATCTTCAAACAACCTCTTTGAAAATAAGATTATATTCATAAAAATCAGGAGAAGAAGAATTTCAACATATATTTTAAGAAGCATAGTTTAATCAACAACACTCAACAACACTCAAATATGGGCATGATTTTGTCTTATTTCAGTCTTTACTCAAATTTTATATCATTAGTAATCATTTGTAATGATTTGTTATGAAATAATAACCCTCTGCATGCTATGCCTTTGACCCAATTTTTTCAGGGTATTAATCCTTCAATGACAAAGTATGTTTTATTCTGTTTATTTAATCATTTTCAGTGAGTCTTATGAGGGTAGATATCTTGCTTGTTTTATTGACTGTTTTGTCTCCAACAATTAGAGCAGAGTCTAGAAGATAGAAATTCAATACGTATTTGTATAATTATTGAATGAATAAAACATGATTAAGTGGGACTTGGTTACTGATTTATTCAAATGTCTCATAGTTTCAATTTTATCTCTGCAATAAATCTAGATAAATTAAAACTTAAATGTAGTAATAATAGTTTAAAACAAAAAAGGCACTATTTTAGTAATGTAAAAACACTATTGATTAATATTATATACATTTCAATAGGTTGTTTCTCTGACTTAGAGGAAAGTTTAATTTTGTTTTTTTTTCCAGAGCATGTTTGTAGATAAAATAGCCCTACATTCCATCTATATTATGTTCATAGGTTTAGCTTATATATTAGAAACTATTTTTTATCATTTCTTAACTTCAATTTGTTGTTTTGAACATTTTTACTTATTTTTTAAAATTTTTGACACATTGACTTCTCTTAGGACCACTTGCCATGATTTTATTTTAATTATGTTTTCTTTTTGCATTGTGCCCAGATGTGTTTACTTAAAAAAAAGTTTGGAAAGCGCAGAGTAGATAAATTTGACTTAGCATGCACTGAATTTTATTTATTGTAGCTATACGACTTGCTTTCTAAAATGATTTTAAATGTTTCAGGAAAAGTAGAAATCTGCTTTTGCTGTTAATTAAAAATCAGAGAGGACATTTGCAATATATTTAAGTAATTTATCAGTGAGGCATGATTATAAATTGTCTACACTTTGCAAGATTATGTTTTAGTGAGTAGAACAATAGATGAGTGAGTATGAATTACAGCCACAAGTTTTTAAATGTTATTGTGCCTTTTGTAAATATTCAACTCTTTGAAAATAAATGTCTATATTTTCTAGTCATTTTGTTTGCTGTACACTTTTTTTCATGTATAGTCCTTATATCAATATTTCCTCAAAGGAAGAATCAATTGAGTTTATTGCAGATGTCCAAGCTAATTGTCAATTCTCATCATTGAATTAGTATGAGCTCTAAAACATGCTTCATTTTGAAATAAGGGTTCTATAATTTAGAAGGATTTAGAAAATTTGTATACTTGAAAATTTATTATGTGCAGAATTGACTTCTCCAGTTGTTAATCATTATGTGTAGAGTAACATTTAGTGAAAAAGTAGGAACTATAAAAGTTCTCATGTTTACATATATATGTATGTGTGTGTGTATTTCAGATCATTCTGTTTTGTTCCATTTTTCAGTTTGACATACAGCATTATAACGTGTGCAAAGTGGGATTAGTTCGTTTTTGCTTAAATAATACTGGCATATGGCAATAGTGTTTATAGCTCATATTTCTGGGGTCATCTAGAGGCCAACAAGGGAGTTTTGCTGACCTTGGTTAGGCTAGTTTACACATAGGGATTTGGCCAGCTGTCAGCTAGTATAAGCAAGTTATTACTAGTTCACATAATTCATCTTCCAGCAAGATACCCAGGAATATTTCTTTTATGACAATAAAAGAGATGGGAAAAGGAGCAAGTTCAATTTTAAGTGTGATTTTATAAGCCTTTATTTGTGTTAAATCTGCTGAGATCCCCTTGGCCAAAGCAGGTCACCTGCTCCAGTTAACCATCTGAGAAAGAGAGGACTTAAAAGTCTTATGGCAAAGGGAGTGATAAAGAATTATGGTGATTTTTACAATCTCCTACAATATATTTTCCCTCATAATTTAATTACAACTGCTTGTTAAGGATAGTCTAAGTAACATCATAAATTTATAGTAAAATTGAGTTTCTTGCATAATACAGGTGAAACATTCTTATTTTGAAGTTGTTGCTTCTGTGCTGTTGGTGGTGTTATTGTTGCTATTTTTGTCTTTCTATCACAAAAGGAAAACATTTGTAGCTATCTCAAAATATTATTTACACTCATAACTATTTTGAAAGTATAAAAATAATTTTAATAGGGTTATTTTTTTCCCGTTGAGTTGTGTGAGTTTCTTTTATTCTTTGAATATTAACCTCTTATCAGATATATGATCTGCAAATATTTTCTTCTATTCTGTAAATTGATTTTTATTTTGTGGAATTTTTTTGTACTTCAGAAAATTTTTAATTTCATATAGTTCCACTTATTTATTTTTACTTTTCTTGCTTATACTTTTTGGTCATATACAACAACAACAAAAAATTGCCCACACCAATGTCATATAGCTTTTTTTTCCTAGGAGTTTTGTGATTTCAAACTTTACTTTTAAATATTTAATCCATTTTAAGTCAGTGTTTTTATATGGTGTAAGACAATGGTCTCATTTTATTTTTTGGCTTGTGAATATTCAGTTAATGAGGGTTTTTTTTTTCTTTCTGATGAGTTGTGTAAGTTCCTTATATACTTTGAATACCAACCCATTATCAGATATATGGTCTATAAGTATTTTCTCTCAATCCATAGATTACCTTTTATTTTGTTGATTATTTCTGCTCTTATCTTTATTATTTTCTTTTTTCTGCTGACTTTGAGTTTAGTTTGCTCTTTTATTCTAATTATTGAAGTGTGAAGTTATGTTGTTTATTTGAAATATTTCTATTTTCTTAAAGTAGGCATTTATCACTATAAACTTCCATCTTTGTAATGCATCCTATTAGTTTTATTTTACTTCATTCTGTAGGTTTGGGTATGTTGTATTTCCATTTTCATTTCTCTCAAGATACTTTTTTGTTGTTGTTGTTATTTTGTATTGGATTCCTTCCTTGACCAATTTGTTATTCAGGAGTGTGTTGTTTAATTTTCACATATTTGTTAATATCCCAAAATTTCTTCTAATATTTTTCTCTACTTTTATAGCTTTTGGTCAAAAAATATACTTGAGATAACTTCAGTTTTATTTAATTTATAAGGCTATTTCTTTTTTCACCCAACATATGATCCATCCTAGATAATGATTTGTGTGAGCATGTGAGAAAAATGTGTATTTTACTGCTGTTGGATTGAATGTTATATATATATGGCTGTTAGGTCTTGTGGTTTATAGTGGTATTCAACTCTAGTTTTTCTTTATCAATTCTCTGTCTGGATGATCTAGCCATTGAAAATGGGTTATTGAAGTTCCCTACTATTATTGTATTGATATCTATTTCTTCCTTCAATTTTATTAATATTTAATTTATATATTTAGGTGCTTTAGTGTTGGGGTTGCATATATATTTACAACAGTCATATCCTCTTGATGAATTGGCCCTTTCATTATCATAACGCTATTATACCAACTAAGCATCTTGTATATATCAGTCTTTTATGTTAACTCTTCCATATATTTGAGAAGCATTTTTTGAGCACCTATATTATAGACTAACACTAAATTATTACCTAGGGTAAAAATAATAAATAAGATATTGAACTTGGACACAGATATTTAACAACTTAGACTTTGAAAATGACAGAGAAATAAAAGGTTAAATATTGCTTTACTTATGCTATAATAAACATATCCTCAAAATGCCACAAGGCATACTCAGTCAATAATGATGCAAATAGAGAAAAATGTAAAGTTAATTTAAAAATGTCATGTTTTTAATGACTTTGTATGTAATATTTCTTATTTCTGCAAAGACATTTCTTACTACCTGTTGGAGTGATAGTAATTATTACAACTTAGTTTAATAGTCACAAAGGTAATCACTTTTTTTTTTGCAATCTTAAGGTTTTGTTCATTTTTTAATGTATCATATAATTTATTCAGTAGTGTATCTCTAACACTAGACAGTGACTAAAGTTTGTACAGTCTCAGACTTTGTTTTTATTGCTGTGTTCTTTTTTTTATTTATATAGATTTGGGAGGTACAATTGTCATTTTGTAGTATGGGTATATTGAATAGTGTTGAGATTTGATATTTTAGTGTACTTACAAACTGAATAGTGAACATATTATCAAATAGGTAGTTTTCACTCTTAATCCCCTACCCCTTCTCCCTTTTGGAGTTCTTGCTATCTATTGTTTTCATCATTATATCCATGTGTAACTTCCACTTTTAAGTGAGAACATCACATTTGATTTTCTGTTTCTGAGTGGTTTTACTCAGGATAGCGGCCTCCAACTTTTTCTATGTTGCTGCAAATTATGAGATTTTATTCTTCTTGATGGCAGCATGGTAGAATGGTATATATATATATATATATATATATATATATATATATATATATATACCACCTTTTCTTTACCCAATCAAACATGAATATACATTATAATAATTCCTTGACTTTGCTATTGTGAGTAGTGCTATGATAAACATAAGAGTGCAGATGTCATTTTGATATTACTATTTTTTTTCCCCTATGGGTAAATATCCTATACTGGAATTGGTGAGTAGAATGGGAATTCTATTTTCAATTTTCTTTTCATTTTTTAGAAATCTCTATACTGTATTCCACAGAGATTGTACTAATTAATTTATATTCCCACCAACAGTATATAAGCATGCCATTTTATCTACATTTTCACCAACATGTTGTCTTTGAACGGTAATAGTAGTCATTTTGACTGGTATGAGATGGTCTCTCAATGTTTTTTTAAAATTTTTTAATTTTTTTTAATTATAAAGATGTTAGTTACAGTTTAGGGTTAGGTATCCAAATGGTCATTATATGGTTAAAGTTTGGGCCTCACCTTGGTCCCCACTTTACCTGGTTTGAGATCAGGGATCAGGTACCCTTATTGATAGAAATGTGCACCTCTACCCCCTTCCCTGGCAGTTTCTCATTATTGACAATCCCTTTCTTATAGTATTATGATAATTTTTCAGGTTCTGGTTATGAGTGAGAACATGTGGTACTCGGTTTTTTGTTTCTTTGATAGATTAATCAGTATTATAGAGTCCAAGTCCATCCAAGTTGCTGTGAAGTTCATAATTTTGCCTTTTATGATTGCATACAATTCCATTATATATATAACTATTTTTTAATCTAGTTCACTTTTGAGGGGAAGTACAGTTGATTATATGTTTTTGCCATTGTGAATAATGCTGCAATGAACATGCATGCAGGTATCTTTTTCACAGAGTGATTTGATTCCTCTGGTATATTCCCAGAAGGCGGATTGCTGGGTCCAACAGCATGGAAGGTAGATTTTTAGGTTTTTTAGGAATCTCCACACTGTTTTCCACAGAGGTTGTACTAGTTTACAATTACACCATGTAGAAGTGTTACCTTTTTCCCACATGTTCTCCAGCATCTGTTGTTTTTTGAGTTAGTGATGATAGCCAAACTGACTGGAGTTAGGTGTTATCTCAGTGTGGTTTTAATATGCATTTCTTTGATGATTAGTGAGTCTGATCATTTTTTCACGTATCTGTTGGCTGCTGGCATGCCTTCTTTTGAGAAAAGTATATTCATATTTCTTGTCTGCTTTTTAATAGTGCTGCTTGTTTTTTTTTCTTTTTGGCCCATTTGAGTTTCTTTTAGATCCTAGATGTTAGGCCTTTGTCAATATTGGCAAATATTTTTTCCCATTCTGTGAGCTGTCACCCCACTCTCTTGATGGTTTCCTTTGCTTTGCAGGAGCTTTTCAGTTTGATGAGGTCCCACTTGTCTATCTTATCTCTTATACCTGGGCACTGGGATTTTGAGAAGGAATTGTTTGTCAGTTCCAATTTCCAGAGTTGTCTCCTGCATTTTCTACGGTCCTTATAGTTTGAAGTTTACATTTAGGTTTTTGATCCATTTAGAGTTGATTTTTGTGTATGGTGATAGGTACGGGTCTGGTTTTAATCTTCTGTATGTAGTCAGTCAGTTTTCCTAGCACCATTTACTGAATATGTTTTCTCCCCAGTGGTTGTTAGTGGAAGTTGTCGTGAAGATGAGTTGGTTGAGAAATTCAGGTTTTGCTTCTGAAATCTTTATCTTGTTCCATTGGTTTCTATGCCTGTTCTTTTATCAGGCTGCTTGGATTATTGTAGCCTTATACTAAAGTTTAAAGTCTGGAAGTTTGATACCTCCCACTTGGTTTCTTTTGCTGAGAATTGTTTTGACTATTTGTGGTTGTTTCTATTTTCATAAAAATTTCTGTATTTTCATTTCCATTTCTGAGAAGGATGCCGGTAATTTAATGCATATTGTGTTAAATCTGTAGATTGCCTTAGGTAGGATGGACAGCTTAACAATGTTGATTATTCCAAACTATGATTTGTTTGTGTCACCTTTGATATCTTTGAGTAGTGTTCTGGAGTTTTCATTGCAAATGACTTTCACTTCTCTGAGTAGGAAGATGCTGAGGTATTTTTTTTATTATTATTGTTGCTATTTTGAATGAGATTGTGCTTTATTGATTATCTGCCTACTTGTTTTTGGTGTATAAGAATGTGACAGTCTTTTGTATGTAGATTTTATACCTTCAGATCTTGCCAAAGTCCTTTATCAGTGCAGGAAGGTTTTTGGTAGATTCTCTTGAATTTTCGAGGTATAGAATCATATAATCAACAAAGAGGGATGATTTGACTTTTTCATTTTCTATTTGGATGCTCCTGATTTCCTTCTCTTGTCTGATTGCTTTAGCTAGGACTTTCAACACTGTGTTGAACAGGAAGGGTAAAAGTGAACATCCTCGTCTTGTTCCAGTTTTCAGGGGAAGTGCTTCTAATATTTTTCCATCTAGGAATATGTTGGCTGTGGGTTTATCGTAGATGGTATTTTGAGGTATATTCCCTCTATGCCTAGGTGTTCAAGGTTTTTTTGGGGGGGGGGGTTTTGAGTTGGAGTCTCACTCTGTCGCCCAGACTAGAGTGCAGTGGCCACTCTCGGCCACCGCAGCCTTGACCTTCTGGGCTCTGGCGATCCTTCCGCCTCAGCCTTCCAAGCAGCCGGAATTACAGGCACGCGCTACCACGCCCAGCTGATTTTTTGATTTATTGTAGAGATGAGGTCTCGCTGCCCAGGCGGGTCTCAAACCCACAGGCTCAGGCAATCCACTCACCTCAGCCTTCCAAGGGCGCGGGATTACAGGCTAAGCCACCAAGCCCGGCAAGGTTTTTTATCAAGAAGAAATCTTGGGATTTATTGAAAGCCTTTTCAATATCTAATTATATAATCATGTTATTCTTATTTTTATATCTGTTGATGTATTTAATTACATTTATGGTCCTGCGGATGTTGAACCAGTCCTGCATCCCAGGAATGAAGCCTGCTTGGCCATGGGTGGATGTTTTTTAAAATGTACTATTGGATCCAATTTGCGAGAATTTTATTGAGTTTTTTGCACCTAAGTTCATCAGGAATATTGACCTGTAGTTCTCTTTCTTTGTTGGATATTTAGCCGGTTTGGGTATCAGTGTGATATTAGCTTCATAAAATGATTTGGGGATAGTTGCGTCTTTCTTGATCACTTTGAACACTTTCAACAGGATTGGTATCAGCTCCTCCTTGTATGTTTTGTAGAACACTGAAAAGCTGTCTGGTCCAGGACTTTTTTTTGTGGGTAGTTTTCCCATGATGGAGTCAATTTCCTAAGTTGTTATTGGCCTATTTAATGTCCCAATGTCTTCCTGGGTCAACCTTGGGAGCTTGTATGATGTTAGAAAGTCTTCCACTTCATTTAGGCTTTCAAATTTGTTTCCATATGGGTGTGCATAGTAAGCTCTGAATTTTTTTTTTTTTAATTTCTTCAGGGTCTGTTGTGATTTGATCTTTTGCATTTTTTATTGTGTTTATTTGGGCTTTTTCTCTCTTTTTCTTCGTAAATCTGGCTCGGGGCCCATCTATTTTGTTGATTCTTTCAAAGAACTAGGTTTTTGTTTCATTGATAGTTTTCAATGATATATTTGTCTTCTATGTCCCGTATTTGGAATTTTACTTTAGTGATTTGGATTCTTCTGTTGAAGTTATGGTTTTGGTGGTCTTGTCTTTTCAACGTCCTTTGGTGATTTGTTAGGATTTTAACTTGTGATCTTTCCATTTTCTTGATGTATGTTCTTAAAGAAATGAATTCCCCTCTCAGTACTGTTTTCATGGCATCCCAGAGGGATGATGTAAGTAAGATGTATCTTTATTTTGGTAAGATGTATCTTTATTTGCATTTGTTTCCAGAAATCTTTTAATTTCAACAGTAATTTCCTTGTTGACCCAGAAGTTGTTTAGCATCATACTGTTTAGTGTTGATGTTTTTGTGGGGTTTGTGGTAGCTTTGTTAGTGATGGTATTTATTTTTATTCCAATGTGGTCTGAGAAGGTGTAGGCAGTATTTCAATCTTATGAAATTTGTTTATGCTTGATTTATGGCCAAGAATGTGGTCAATGTCGGAGTACTTTCCATGTGGTAATGAGAAGAATGTATATTCTGTTGTCGGGTGGATTGTTCTGTAGATATGTAGTAAGTCCATTTGGTCTAGTGTCAAGTTGAGATTTTGTGATTTCAATTTGCGTATCTTTTATGATGCTTGATGTTAACAACTCAGTATTTGACAAATGACTAGCAGTAATGAGCAGCTAAAGTTTTCAAGTCAAATTGCAAAAATTCCAATACTAGGCCCACCAATTGGTAATTATGAAATACTTGATGAGACTTGGCTTTTTACTTATGTACAAAGAGATTTTAAATATTATCCATTTTATACAAATAGTGTAAGAACATACAAATTGTTCTGCATATGATCAGTATTAAATGGTAATTAGCTATTATTATGGTATACATATGGTAAACAATATTGTCTTATGAATGTCTGTGACATTTAATATTAAATTACCAAAAAGAGAATTAAAGTAGAAAAGCTGTCCTTACCTTCCTGCCATTGGTAAGCGTTGTGCTACTTTATTGTACCAATATATTCAATTGCTTGATCATACAGTAGTCCTATTTTTAGTTTGTTGAGAATTCCTTATACTTTTCTTTTTATAATGCTTGCACCAGTTAGCCTTCTCACCAACAGTGTGTAAAGGTTTCCTTTCTTCACATCTTTGCCAATATTTGTTATCACTTGTCTTTTAGAATAACTATCCTGAGATGGGTGAAGTACTATATTATTAAACTTTTGATTTGCATTTCCCTGATAATTAGTGAGGTTGAGTACCTGTTTTGTATACCAGGTAGTTTTTATCATATCTTCTAGTTTCTTTTGTCTTTTTTTAAATTGAGTTATTTGTGTGGGGGCGGGGGGGGCAGTGGTTGTGTTTGTTTGCTATTGAGTTGGATGAGTTCCTTGCATATTTTGGATTTTAACCCCTTGTCATATATATGGTTTGCTAATATTCAGGATAAATAATTTAAGAAATTGAATGAATAGCATGATGACTATAGTTAAAAATTATTTATTTTATACTTGAAATTTCCAAGGAGAGTAAATTTCATGTACTATCTCCACACACACACAAAATAATGGTGTGAGAAGATGGATATGATAACTAGTAATTTGTTCACTAAGTATATGTCTATTAAAACATATAGTTACAGTATTAATACATACAATAAAAAAATAAAAACCCTACATGACTGCTATAACATGTGAGCATTGCCTCAAATAACGAAAATCTGAGAGCTGTAGGATGAAAAGAAAGGAAATATATAAATGTTAAAAAACAGCTCAGATAATTTAAGATGCTTATAGCAAATCAAAAGCAGTCTATAACAGTTTGATAAATTAGCTTATGTAATGCTACATGCAAAATCTTTTTTTTTATATTTAATAAAGATCTCTTTTACATGTAACCATATATTTTAAGTTATTAGAATTTTCTTTAATATACAAGTTTTGTCATTCAAATACTTTTGGTGTTAAAAGCCTATCAAAATTGAATCATAACTAGGCACACCCACAAAGATAACTGTTTATAACTTATAAAAATTAGATTTTCTCCAAAACTTATGTAAATTAAAGTTATGTATTTGATAAATTTTAAGAACTACTATGTATGAGTAAGAAAAATAGAACATATTATATTAAATAAAAATGACACTGGCCAGGCTCAGTGGTTCAGCCTGTAATCCCAGCGCTTTGGGAGGCTGAGGTGAGTGGATTGCCTGAGCCCGCAGGTTTGAGACCTGCCTGGGCAACTTGGCAAGACCTCATCTCTACAATAAATCAAAAGTTAGCTGGGTGTGGTAGTGCATGCCGCTAGTTCCAGCTACTTGGAAAGCTGAGGCAGAAGGATTGCCGGAGCCCAGCAGGTCGAGGTTGCGGTGGCCAGGAGTAGCCACTGCCCTCCAGTCTGGGTGACAGAGTGAGACTCCAACTCCAAAAAAAAAAAAAAAAACAGACTATAGTTTTTTTAAAAGTTATGTGAGCATGCTAATTATACCACTTCTATTATATCATGTTACTATATAGCCTACTATTTTTATGCACGCCATTATATCCATGAAATAATTTATATCACAAAATAACAAAAAACCTCAGTTATATATGTTTATATTTCATTAAGTCAAGGTGTAAGTTACAACTTAAAAATGTAGTAGGTATTTAGGAAATGACTAGGTGTTGGAGTTTTAATTGCTTTCAGGATGTAAGGACTATATTACTAATATGCACTTGTTAAGTAATTTTTTTAGCATTTTTAATTGAGATAAAATAGTTGTACATATTTTGGGAGTACATGTAATATTTTGATACCTGCATACAATGTGCAAGGATCAAATCAAGGTATCTGGGATATCCACCACCTCAAACATTTATCTTTTGTATGTGTGCTGAAAATATTACAATTGTTCTCTATTTTGAAATATATAATAAATTACTGTTAACTGTAATTTTCCTACAGTTCTATCAAATACTAGAATCTACTTTTAATATTTTCTGTAACTTCTGATAGTGGTGGTTTATGAAGACTTACACTTAATTTTTTAAAAAGTAAATCTATAAATATATTACTTTAGAAAATTATAAAAATGAAAGTAAAATACTCTCTTTTTTGTTTCACACGTTCTGAATTAAGTACAATCTAGATTTCTTAGTACATAATGATTTAAATAAAGATCCTTAATCAGGGAAATTAGAAGTGTCAGAAAACATTTACTAGTAAAAATTATATTGTCAACAAGATTGTGGCTGTGTCTATCCCATGTCTGCTTTTTAAAATTTTTATTTTAAAGATATTGAGTACAATTCAGGGTTAGGTATAAAATGGATATTGTACAGGTTAAGTTTGGGCCTCAGTTTGGTCCCCACTTCACCTGGTTTGAGATCAGGTACCCTTATTGCTGAAGTGTGCCTCCACTCCCCTGGCAGTTTCCAATGATAATGGTTGAGAATCTGCTTATGAGTGAGAACATGTGGTACTCAGTTCTTTGTTTCTGTGATAGATCACACAGTATTATAGACTCTAAGTCCATCCAAGTTGCATAGTTTTCCATTGTGTATATGTACATTTTTTAAAATCCAGTTTATCACAGTTGATTCCATGTCTTTGCCACTGTGAATAATGCTGCAATAAATATGCATGTGTAGGCATCTTTCATAGAGTGATTTGAGTTTCTCTATATATTTCCAGAAGGGGGATTGCTGGATCATATGGAAGGTCAATTTTTAGGTCTTTTAGAAATCTCCACACTGTTTTTCACAGAGGTTGTACTAGTTTACACTCTCAGCAATAGTGTAGAAGTGTTCCCTTTTCTCTGCAACCTCTCTAGCATCTGTTGTTTTTCGAACTAGTGCGGATGACAATCCTGACTGGAGTTAGGTGGTATCTCAGTGTGGTTTTAATTTGCATTTCTTTGATGATTAGTGAGACTGAGTATTTTTTCATGCATCTGCTGCTTGTGTCTTCTTTTGAGAAGTGTCTATTTATATCTTTTGCTCACTTTTTAATAGGGCTGTTGATTTTTTTCTTTTTCTTTTTCTTTTTTTTGAGTTGGAGTCTCACTCTGTCACCCAGACTGGAGTGGGCTCGGCGATCCTTCTGCCTCAGCCCTCCAAGCAGCTGGAACTACAGGCGCGTACTACCATGCCCGGCTAATTTTTGATTATTGTAGAGATGAGGTCTCACCAAATTGCCCAGGCAGGTCTCGAACTCGCGGGCTCAGGCAATCCACTCACCTCAGCCTCCCAAAGCACTGGGATTACAGGCTGAGCCACCGAGCCCGGCTGTTTTTTTTCTTTTTGGCACATTTGAGTCGCTAATAAATCCGAGATTTTAGGCCTTTGTCAGTTATACAATTGGAAAATATTTCTTCCCATTTGGTGGGTTGTCTCCTGCTCTCTTGATGGTTTCTTTTGTTTTGTAGAAGGTTTTCAGTTTGATGAGGTCCCACTTTTCTATTTTATCTCTTATGGCATGGGCACATGGGATTTTGATTAGAAATTGGTTGCCAGTTCCAATTTTCATAAGGGTGTCAACTGCATTTTCTAAGGTTCTTATAGTTTGAGGTTTTACGTTTAGGTCTTTGATCCACTTAGTGTTGATTTTTGTGTATGGCGATAGGTAGAGGTATTGTTTTAATCTTCTGCATGTGATCCACTAGTTTTCCCAGTACCATTACTGAATAAGTTCTCCTCTTCCCAGTGGTTGTTAGTGGTGTAGTAGAGGCTTTGTTGAAAATGAGTTGGTTGAGAAATTTGAGGTTTTGCTTCTGGAATGTCTATCCTGTTCCATTGCTGTATATCCCTTTCTTGTACCAATCCAGGCTGTTTTGATTATTATAACCTTTTAATAAAGCTTAAAGTCTGGAAGTGTGAAACCTTCCTCTGTTTCTTTTGCTGAGTATTGTTTTAGCTATTTGTGGTTGTTTATGTTCCCATATGAATTTATCTGTTTTTTTAAAAAAAGTTTTATTTTGTCTTTAATTGTCATATACTTTACATGTGTATAAGTTACAATATAATGTTTCCATGTATACATTGTGTAATGGTGAAATTAGTGTAATCAGCATATCTATCACAACAAATATTTGTCATTTCTTTGTGATTCACAAATTTATATTCTAGCTATTTTGAAATATACAATATAATATTGTTAACTATGATCATTCTGTTATGCAATAGGACACCAGAGTTTATACCTTCTATCTAACTTTGTAACTGTTGACCATCCTCTCCCTCCTCCCACTTTTTCTCTACTCTCTCAGTCTCTGGTAATCATTATTCTACTCCTTAATTCTATAAAATCAACTTTTTTAGATTTCACGTATAAGGGAGATCATGCAGTATTTGTACTTCAGTGCCATCTTATTTCACTTAACATGTTGTCCTGTAGATTCATTTATGTTGTTGCAAATGACAGAATTTCACTTGCAAACTATGCATTCAACAAAGGGTTAATATCCAGAAAATAAAAGGAACTCAAAAAATTCAAGGAACAAAAAAAACATAATTTGAATAAGAATTGAAAAAAAAGCCTTGAATAGATATTTCTCAAAAAAAGACATACAGGCTCCAACAGTTACATTAAAAAATGTTCAACATCACAACTTATCAGGAAAATGCATATAAAAACCACAATGAGACATCACCTCACTCTGGTCAAATGGCTGTTATCGAAAAGATAAAAATTAAAAATGCTGATGAGAATGTTGAGAAAGGGAAACACTTAAAATACCATTGATGGGAATGTAAATTAATACAGTCATTGTGGACAACAGCTTGGTGGTTACTCAAAAATCAAAAATAAAACTACTATGTAATCTAACTACCATATTATTGGGCATATTTCCAAAGGAAATAAAATCAATAAGTTAAAAAAAGTTATATATTTCCTTGTTATTGCAGCATATAGTCAATATATAAAATCAACCTAAGTGGCAATGAATGAAATAATTCAATAAAAAATGTGAATACACACACACACACACACACACACACACACACACAAACACAATGGAATACTATTCAATAACTAAAAAGAATAAAATTTCATTGCCAGTTTTAAAGCAAAGTTTTCTGAGAATACAAAAATAGCGCTCAAAAGACTTATGTGAGTGTAACTAGTCATCTATGCTTGGCTTACTTTTTGTATTATCTAGTTTATATATTGATTCCTATTTTATAAACTGATTTTAAGAATAATATTAGCCTGTTTGGTACATGGCAGAAATACGATATCAAAGTGAATTAAAATTTAAAGACTTATTTTAAAAGCAATACTATATTTTACTTTAAATGAGTTATACTGTTAGGAGAATATATCTGTAGCTTATACATTCACAAATTTTTATGGTTAAATAAAACTTTTAAACAAAAGTCTTTCTTTTCCTTGAAAACTACTTCATTTGTTTTAAGAATGCCATTTTATTTTCCTTTTTGTAGAGATGGAGATCTTTCTATGTTGCCAGAGTGGTCTCTAAATCTTGGCCTTAAGCAATCTTCTACCTCTGCCTCACAAAGTGCTGGGTTTAGAGGTGTGAATCAATGCACTTGGCCCAGCATGGTATTTTTTTTTTTTTACACAACAAATCACAATCTAGTCTCTGGAAGTTTGCATCTAATAATATAGCTGCAAGAGTTATCTATTCTATAGTTTTCTTGGAACTTTTCTCTTCCCTTTTTAAAAGTACATCTTAATGCCTCTTAGTTGAATTCTTCTCAGGTTATGTCTGTGCCAGAAGTGAGTTATGAGACTTTCCAGACATAGTTATAAAAGGGAGTGTAGCTTTCACTTTTCTTATAGGTAAATTTTCTAATAAGACAGATGTTGGAAAAGTTGTTTTATAGAAAAGTTGTTCTATAGGGGTCAGATAGGTCATTTTAGGCTTTGCCACACGTGATTTCTGTTGCACCTACACAACTCTGCTGTCTTAGTGCTAAATCTACCATAGACAATACCTAAATGATTAGGCTTGGTTGTGTCTTATAAAATTGTATGACAAAAACAGAAGGGCAGAAAGATTTGGCCCATGTTGCCAGGATAAGTATATAAAATATAGGATGACCACTTAAATTTGCACTTCAGATAAACATCAAATACTTTTGGTTAGTATAACTGAAATTAAAATTGTGTACAGAACATGTATACCAAACATGAATACCAAAAATAACTATTCATGTTTATTTGAAATTCAAATTTAACTGAGTTTCCTCAGTCTATCTGGCAGTTTGACTTGTGCTTGTTGCTTGCTGATCTTTGATGCAAGTAATTTTACACACAAGAAGTGGTTATGCTGTGAGGAAGTCCAAAACAGCAAAACAGAGAAACTCCATGTAGAAAAAACTAAGACGACATAAAGAAAGGAAAATTTCATCTGCATCCAGTACACTCCTGTATTTTCGGCTCCAGACACCATTTAAATATCTACGTGAGATTTCCTGAGCCAGAAATCTAGATGAATCTTTACTCAAATTGTGACATATAAAACCATAAAGGATCATAAAATTACAATTGTGATTATGAGTAACAAAATTTTGTGTGCTTCATTGTTCAGCGATATTAACTGGATATCCTGGCTACATGTGGTTTTTAAATATTTGCACTGCTTTTCTCTCTGCATCTGGAGTTCCAAGTTGCATGTTGAAACATGAAATTTTTGACAAATCTACATAAAACTGCACCCCAGAAAGTTTTGAACAGAAATATTTTTGTATAACTTCAATTATCACATATTTATTTTCTAGTTAATGCCAACATAATTATATGATACTTAGTTTTTATATTTCACAAAATTAAAATGTCAAAGTCCTTTCCCCAACCACCAGAAATTAATTTGCAGCTAAATTGACAAATATGGTAGTCTTTACTCAAATTTGAGTAACATTGAGCTGAAGATAACCCTTGCTAATGGGAAAAAGGATTTTATTAACTGTCATTAAAAAATATTCTTCAGAAACAGGAGTATTTTCTACTATCAAGAATTAGAGTAGTTCCCCAGCTGTGTTTTGTAAAATTGTCATTTGCAAGCTTATTAAAGATGTAGCAATTATTATTCTCAAGTAACTCCATGGTCAGAAAATGCATTAAGACCAGGAAGTTGTCTAGAATCTGAATTTTTAACATGATCCTACTTATAATATTTTAGAAAATATGGACATAAAACTAAAATATTGATTGAGTAGTGTAGTGTCACATTACCATCTTTTTATTTATTTTGTATTTGACTTTTAATTTCCTGAATTCTTTTTTTTTAAATAATTTTTGACAATACTTCCATTCACAAACAGACACACACACACCTTTAAATAGGAATGCTGTAAATACCTTTTATAAGTTTTTAAGAGTAGTGTTGGCCACACGATCTTCTTCTGTAAACAATAAGGTAATCAGATATATGAGTAACACCTGTTTATTTTATACCTAAATGTGTTCTTTATGACTTGTAACTAGTAGAGAACGTTTTAAAAATTTGCTTTGGAGATCCATTTTAACCCATCTTTATACTCTTTTTATAGCTGCAAAATAATGTGCCAGAAAGCTGATAATGTCTGAATTTTTCCACATTCATGTGTATTTTAAAAATTAAATGTAATAGTAATTATGTGAGCTAAACACTTGAGAGTTATCAAAATAGATACTATTGATAATAATTATTCTAAACTATACCAATTCTAATATTATAAAGTTAACAAATATGTGAATATCAAATATTAACATTATTTTGCCAAAATAACATTATCAAGAATGATTAATACTTTATTTCACTGTAATTACTGCTTGAAGAAGTCAAATAACTTGATGAAGTATGTTATTGAGTTGATTTTTGAAGTTAAGACTTAAACTCAGGTCTAGACAGTGTCTCAGTTAGTATATATAGTTAACATATTTATAATATTAATTACAGATACATTTGTATGGTTATAAATCAAATTTATTTGCATCCATGACGATTTCTTGCTTATTTTAATGTTTATCTGTAGTGTGAGTAGCCTCATTATTCAGGTAAAAGGAATCTCTAGATGAGGTTTATTTTTTTGTATGAAGCCAATCTTATATTTCTGACATAAGCACTTGGTCATAATTTTTCTCTTGTGTACATAAATCCATTTTGATGATAATTTGTTAAGAATAATCATATCTATGCTCGTGATGCCTGGTATATTTAAGGTTTATATTTTCATTCAATTATACCGAATTTAGTTACTATTTGATAGCCACTGATATTTTTTTCTAAGATCTAATTGCAATGTAAATAACAGTAAGTGTTAGCCATTAATATTTTCATGCTCCAATACCTAAACTAGAAGAGATTTTGTATCTTACTCATGGGCAGCTTTTACTTTTAGGAGCTAAAAGAATCCTGTTGCTAGTTTTATTTCCTATAGTGATTGCTTCTGGTTCTAATATAAAAACTGTGTTAACTCCCTTTAAAAAACAATAAAGTCAATACTCATTGAGATTCTGTCCTAGGTTTTGGCATTGAGTACTCAGGTCTTGTAAATCTGCTTGATATATGCCCTACCTCCTAAAAAAAAAAAACAAAGTCTTTTTCCCCCCTCTGGATTTCTTTCTACTTATGTTTATTACCCCAAAACATAGGTGGTATAGCTGTATCAGATACATGCTGATTGACCCAAAGGTATTTAATTTTTAATACCTTAATTAATACCATATTGTAATGACTTAACTGTTCTATTTACTTTGATCCTATATTTATGTGGTTTTTTTAAAAGTTCTTATGACCTTATGAAACTTCTGTCCCAAATTTTTAGCTTCTTACATGTTAGTAAGTTTCTTTTTTCTATGGGATAGCAAGAATTGATTTTTTTTTTTTTTTTTTTTTGAGTTGGAGTCTCACTCTGTTACCCAGACTGGAGTGCAGTGGCTGCTCCCGGCCACTGCAGCCTCGACCAGCTGGGCTCCAGTGATCCTTCCACCTCAGCCTTCCAAGTAGCCGAATGTACAGGCATGTGCTACCACGCCCGGCTGATTGCAAGAATTGATTTATAAGAAACTTCTTGCATCCTTCTTTTTATTTATTATTATTATTATTATTATTATTTTGAGTTGGATTCTCACTCTGTTGCCCAGGCTGGAGTACAGTGGCACGTTCATGATCACCCCAGCATTGATCTGCTGGGCTCCAGTGATTCTTCCACCTCAGCCTTCCAAGTAGCCAGAACTACAGGTGGGCACTACCATGCCCAGCTAATTTTTTGATTTATTGTAAAGACGAGGTCTCGCCAAGTTGCCCGGGTTGGTCTCAAACCCGCGACCTCAGTCAATTCACTTGCCTCGGCCTCCCAAAGTGCTGGAATTACAGGCTGAGCCACCAAGCTTGGCCACCCTTTTTTATTAAAGCCTGGTCACCAACTTTCACAAAGCCTGCATTTCTGCAAGTGCTGTTAAGTACTTCCAGCAGAACATTAACAGAAGTAATACTCAGAGTCCTAATTCTACCAATGGTAAGGACCAATTTCTTGTGATATTCTTTTAGTGATATTTCATCTTACTGACAATTAAATAATCGTAAGAAAAAGCTAATCAAGATCAATCAGAGACATGGATTTGAAATATCACAAGTTGGAATCACAGAAACATCCCCTACCTGGCATGACATTTACTTATCTTACTCTTTTCAACAGATTGCTCTCTCTACTGTGCCCACTACTCACTGCCAGCTGGCTGGTTTAGCAATATTTGCTTGTGGAGAGCTTTACAAATGATTAGAATTCTCTTATGACCACTTTGTGTTAGTTTTTATGCATGTGTATTCAGTGTTTAGCTCCCACTTATAAGGGAATGTATGTGGTATTTGATTTTCTGTTTCTCCATTAATTCACCTAGATTAATGGTCTCCTGCCGCATCTATGTTGCTGTAAAATACATAATTTTATTTTTTATGGCTGCATAGAATTCCACAGTGTATGTGTACCACATTTTCTTTATCCAGTCCACCATTGATGGGCTCCTAAGTTGGCTCCACGACTTTACTATTGTGAATAATACCGCAATAAATATACAGGTGCAGGTGCCTTTTTGGTAGAACATTTTATGTTCCTTTGGGTGTGTACCTAGTAATGGAATCACTGATTCGATTGGCAGATGTATTTTCAGTTCTTTAAGAAGTCTCCAAACTGATTTACACAGGGGCTGAACATGCTCACATTCCTACAAGCAGTGTGTGTGCATTCTCTTTTCTCTACGAGCTTGTCAACGTCTGTTGTTTTCTGACTTATTAACTATAGCCATTCTGACTACAACCAACTGATCTTTGATAAAGTTGACAAAGATAAACAGTGGAAAAAGAATTCTCCACTCAAAAAATGGTTCTGGGAAAACTGACTAACCATATGCAGAAACATGAAACCAGACCCCTACTTCTCATCACATACAAAAATTACATCAAGGTACATTAAAGACTTAAATGTCAAACTTCAAACAATAGAAAAGTCTCGAAGAAGACCAGGGAAATGCTCTTCTGGCCTAGGCAATGAATTTATGACCGAGTTCTTAAAAGCGATGCAATGAAAATTTACAGATATGCCCTAATTAAGCTAAAGAGCTTCTTAACAGCAAAAGAAACTATTCACACTTTTTATCCATTCATCTACTGATGGACAGTTAGGTTGTTTTCATATTGTGAATGCTGCTGCATTGATATGGGACTGCAGATATCTCCTTGAGATACTATTTTCATTTCCTTTGGATATATTGTATAATCAAATGAGAATGTTGAATCATTTTTAATTTTGTGAGGATCCTCCAAATTGTTTTTATCAGTGACTGCAACCATGTACATTCTCACCAACAGAGTCCAAGTGCTCTCTTTTCTCTTCATTCTTGCTAATACTTGTTATCTCTTGTATTTTTGAGAATAGTCATCCTAAAACATGTGTGATGAGATCTTTGGGTAGTTTTGATTTGCATTGCCCTGATAATTAGTGATGTTGAGCAACTTTGCAAATACCTGTTGGCCATTTTTATGTCTTCTCTGGAAAAAAAAAACTATTCAGGTTCTTTGACCATTTTTTAATTGAACTGTTTTATTTTATTTCATATTTTGCTATTAGTTGTGTTAATGTGTAAATACATTTTAGGTATTACTCCCTTGTCAGATATATAGTTCGCAAATATGTTGAATGACTACATCTAGAAATCTAATATTTGACATAGTGGCTCTAATTAATCATACAGTATTTTATACTGAAAATTTACTAAGAGAGTAGATTTCAGGTACTTTCACCTCACACAAAGATGGTAACTATGTGAGGAGATAGATACGTTACTTTTGCCCAATTTTAAAATTAGATTATTTTTATTATTTGTATTGCCATTGAGTTGTATGAATTTTTGGTACTTTTTTGGATAGTGACGCCTTATCAGACATTGGGTTTATAAATACTTTCTGCCATTTCATAAGCTGTCTTTTCATTCTATTGATTTTTGTCTCAGATGTGCAGGAACCTTTTATTCTGATATAATTCCATTTGTTTACTTTTGCTTTTGTTACCTGTGCTTTTGGTGTTATAGCCAAAAAAATTCACTGCCAAGACTGGAATTAAAGAGTTTGCTGTCTATGTTTTTATCTAGGAGGAAAATAAATTCAAGAAAACACTCATGCTTTCTATAGCATAAAAGGAATAAAATACATAGGAATAAATTTAACCAAGGAGGTAAAAATTCTATATGTTGAAAACTAGAAAATATTAAGAAAGAAATTGAAGAGAACATAATTAAAGGAACATATAATTATATTCATGGATTGGAAGAATTAGTATTGCTAGAATTTTCATAATACCCAAAACTACCTAGAAAATCAACACAATCCAAATTAAAATTACAATGGTATTGTTCACAGAAATAGAAAAAAGAAATACTAAAATTTGTACAGAAGAACAAAGTTGGAGACATCACACATTCTGATTTCAAATTATATTACAGTGCTATAGTGATTAAAAAATATATCACTGGCATTTAAACCAATGCCTAGGCCAATAATACAGAATGAGGAACCACAAAACAAACCTACACATATACAGTCAACTAATTTTTAATATGGGCACCAAGAATACACATAGGGGAAAGGATTCCTTCCTCAATAAAGTATTTTGGAAAAACTGAATAGTTACATGAAAAAGAATGAAACTGGACATTTATTTTACATCATACACAAAAATCAAGTGGAAATGGATAAAGAGTTAAACATTTTTTTAAAGTCAGAGTCTTACTTTGTCATCCAGGCTGGAGTGCAGTGACACACTCATGGCCACTGTAGCCTAGACCTGCTGGGCTCAGATGATCCTTCTGCCTCAGCCTTCCAAGTAGCTGGAACTACAGGCATGCACCACCACACTCAGCTAATTTTTTTGATTTATTATAGAGACGAGGTTTCGCCAACTTTTCCAGGCTGATCTTGAATCTGTGGACTCAGGCAGTCCTCACGCCTCAGTCTACCAAAGTGCTGGAATTACAGGCATGAGCCAGCATGTTCAGCTAAATGTAAGTCTTAAAATCATAACTTTCTTTCTTTCTTTCTTTCTTTTTTTTTTTGAGTTGGACTCTCACTCTGTCGCCCAGGCTGGAGGGCAGTGGCACACTCCTGGCCACCACAGCCTCGACCTGCTGGACTCAGGTGATTCTTCCACCTCAGCCTTCCAAGTAGATGAAACTACAGTTGCACACTACCACGCCCGGCTAATTTTTTCATTTATTGTAGAGATGAGGTCTCACCAGGTTGCCCAGGCGGGTCTCGAACCCGCAGGTTCAGGCAATTCACTCACCTCAGCCTCCCAAAACACGGGATTACTAGCTGAGTGACCGAACCCACCTCATAGCTTTATTTCTTGATCCATATTTATATTGATATAAGCCATAAATAGACTAAGTATATAAACAATGACAAAAACATTATCCTGCTATATATTTACATATATGAGTGGGGGGGAATCTAGAATTATTGTTTGGAGTTCGAGCCCTTATAGTACAGGCTTCCTCTGCTAGGTAAGTGTCCTAGAAACCCATCAGCATGAGTGTACCCGCTAACAATGTTGTGAGAGGCTGTGTTTGGCTTCAATGAATTTATTTTTGAGATTCTTTCACTGAGTTTGCCCATTTCATGATGGGTGATTTACAGTTACAAATATACCTGGCCACACCATGCTGAGTGTTCAGTAGTTTTTGACCAAACATGGCATGACCCCAATGTCCCAACCTCCCTATTCACCTGCTCTCATCCTGAGCAATTTTTTTTTTGTTCCTCAAAGGGAAATGTTTTGTGGATGTGGAAAAGCAGAAACAAAAAACAGCAGAAAGACTAAAAGGCATCAAAATTGATGAGTTCAAAAACTGTTTTGAGCAATGGAAAAAGCATCTCTACAGGTGTATTAAATCAAACAAAGAGTACTTTGAAGGTAACAGAACACAATTTTTTTTTATTAAAAAAGGTCCTGTTTTTTGTGTGTGTCCTCACTCATATGTTGTAAACACACATAGTTCACATATGAATTAAGCAGATGACACCAATATCTTTTAATTTAGAATGAGAGGAAGGTGGACAGTAGCTTTAAAAATTGGGCTAAATTAGACTTTAAGAAGCCAAGTTTTCATGTTCTAGTCTCTATAACAAATATAGAAGTAATAAGTATGAATAATTATGATCACACTACAAAGGAGTGAAGGAAAAAAGAAAATACTGAGACAATACAGATGGAGATTAAACAGTGAGAAAAAAGTTTTATAGTGCAGATGAAAAAACAGAAAGCAAATAGAAGGTTGTTCTATTTATGCCTATTTTTTTGGTAACAATTTATATATGAATTTAGTAAAATACCCTAAATAAAAAACATATATTTCTAGTTTTTATTTCTTATTTGAATACATGTAATGAATATAAGTGCATTTTTTGCATGTATATATTGTATAGTGATGAAATTTAGGTTTTTAGTGTATCCATAACTAGAGATTGTGTTTGATGTAACAACAAAACCCAAATATATGTTACGTACCAAAGTAACACCTAAACATAAGCACACAGAAAAGAATAACATGAAATATATGAAATTAAAATATATTATAAGATTAACCAAAAAGGTCACTACAAAACTATTAGAATGGCTAAATTTAAAGAAAAATGGACAAAACTAAAGTATGACAATGTAGCAGTGAAACCGAATCAGTCATAAATTGCTGGTGGGGATGCAAAATGGGAAACAGTTTGGTATTGTCTCATGAAAATGAACTTGCAATTATCATATGACTTAGCAATTACACAATTGGATATTTATTTCCCAAACTAAAAACATGAATTCACAGAAAAACCTGCAAATACATGTTTATAGCAGCGTTTTTGGCAATGACAAAAAAAATGTATCAGCCAGCTGTCCTTCATTGGTTCAGTAATTAAGTGATTAAGCCAGCTGCGGTCCATCCAGACCATGGGATACTATTCATCAGCAAAAAGGACCAATCTGTTTGTACATACACACAGCTTAGAAGACTCTCAAGAGAAATATGCTGAGTAAAAACGCTAAGCCACCAAATTTTACATATTGTATGTCCATTTGTAAAACAATTCTGAAACGTCAAATTTTGGAAACAGAAAATAGCTAGGCCTTAGAGAACAATGTGGGCGAGGAGGGAGAGTGAGGTGAGTGTGGCTATAAAAGGGAAACACCGTGACTCCTTATGACTGTAATATTATTCTGTATCTTGACTGTGATGGTAGATAGATCAAACTATACAACTAAAAAAATGCATTGGTGTAAACACACACAAGTGCAAATCAATGAGTATTATGCCAAGGTGGGGAAATTGGATTAAAATGGGTAGATCATATCCATGTCAATATACTGGTTGTGATTTTGCTCTACTGTTTTATAGAATGTCAAATTTCAATTAAATTTACTCACATACTATTAAGTAAATAGTTAAACAAACACATTTGGTAGTCAAACATCAAGGCTTGCAATTATCCATTATTTCACACACGTCAATATTTTTTCTCTTGGCCTTTTCATATTGATTACTCTAAAGACTAAATCCTTAACCAGGAAAAAATATATGGAACTACTTAAACGATTGTTTTTCCATTAAGGTACAACATACACTTCTCAGCTTGGAAGCTTTTCTAATATTTTTAGATTTTTTTTTCTAAGTAACTCAGTGGAAACTCCCACATCTGTACAAATATAATTTTTAGACCTAAGAATCAATAATGTATGTAAGGCATGTACTTAAAAATATATTCATTGAATTAGTAGGAAGATGCATTTCTAATGCTAACTACAGTGAACATTCTATTAAGAATTCTAAAATTTCAAGTTTTGTGTCTTAAAACTGTGGTTTATAAACATGAATATACTTACTGTTTCAATAATTATCTGCAAATAAAAATGAAAATTTAAGAATGTAAATTGCATGGTTCATACAATTATTTGTGTATATTTCTTGTTTCAATATATTAAATCATTATCAGTGGCTATTAAATTTATTTCAATAATTTCCACACATAAGTAGTGAGAATTATTGTTTTCATATGTTCTCAGTTAATCTTAGAGAGAACAAACATTCTCAATAGGTTTTGATCAACTTTAATTTAAGCTTTGGGTCCCATATTGACTTGAAACTTTATAATAGTTTATTAGCATGTAGAGAAAATTTCTATTTCAAAGATGAAAATTTGTTAATAAGATATACAGTTTCAACAAAGCCCCTATACTTTGGTGGAGAAAAATATGCTAAACTGGCCAGGTGCAGTGGCTCAAGTCTGTAATCCAGGCACTTTGGGAGACTGAGGCGAGAAGATTGCCTGACTTCAGGGGTTTGAGACCAACATGGGCATCTTGGTGAGACCTCATCTCTTAACACACACACACACCACATACACTTAACTGGCATATATTTCTTCTATGCATATAGAAACAATATCTATAATAGTTTTAAATTATACATTTATATGTCTTTTCTTTAAATAAAAGTCTTAATTTTTTTTATTGTTAAGACAAATTTAATGAAGACTCTTATACTCATAAGTTAAATGTTGAGACTTGTGTTATAAAAAATGTTTTAGGCTAGTAGCCTTGAAATCTTCTACTATAAAACCCTAAAACTGAATATAAAATAAATTAATCTGTATTTCTAACATAGAGACTTCCTGAAGACTTCAAGGATGGAAAATATATTAAAATGAGACAAAATGTAGAATTATACACAAAGGAATGATACATTTTAAAGCATCAAAATGAAAACCTTTGTGTAAAAAAAGATTATAAAACATGTACTATGATAAGTTGACATTTAGGGAAAGATATTTGGTACATAAAACTGAAGAAAAAAGAGTATATGAAACAGAAAAAGAACTTACACAAACCCATACAAAAGCAATCAAAAATTTAATATACAAAGGACAAAAGATGTGAACAGCAAGTTTACAAAGGAGATAGAATAGAAAATACTCAAAAGATACTTTGTCACTACACATTAAGGAGTAAATATTAAAATTGTAGCGAGATATATATTCACATCACCAGAATGGCAAGATTTTTACAGAAAGAGTGAGGTAGAAAAAGAAAGATGATAGGAAAGAAGAGAGAGATAGAGGAGGAAGAAAGGATGAAAGAAGATGATATATTAACAGTCTTTGATGATATCGAGAAGAATGGAAACTTTCTATTGTGGGATTGGGCTATAAATTGATACATATACTTAGGAGAACAACTGATAACACTTAAGAAGGATGAACACACACAGACCTTTTATTCTAGGAATTCCACTCGTGTGTGTGTGTGTGTGTGTGTGTGTGTGTGTGTGTGTGTGTGTGTAAAACATCTTGTATTCTCTTGTATATCTCACATGAATTTTCAAAGAGTTGATAGATAAGTCTGTTCATTGCATTCCAGGTTTTAATAGCAAAACATTGAAAAAGATGTCTCTAACGAGTAAAATGAACAAATGCATTGAAATACGTTCTTACAATGGGATAACACATGGAGTTAAAATGAATAAAACCAGTATTGCATGTATGAACTTGGATAAATATAAATAAGTCAAAAATCATAAATTGTGAATGGTTATATGCTGAGAATAGTGAATTACAGTTTGATTATCATTTGAAATATGCACAACTATATACATATGTGTTTTTGTTTTGCATATATATATACATACATAAATTCAGTTAAACATATATTTGATAACTGTAACTGTTTGAAATCCAATATTATGGCATTTTAAATGCTTACCAGTATTTTTTTTTACAAATTTATGTTATAAAAGTAATTTCATCCCATGTGTATCAATCAAAATCACAAAGTTATATAGTATTCTAAAAAATTATTCCAGTACTTCATGTGCACTAAAGCAGAAAATAAGATTGTAGTTTGAACTATTACATTTTGTTTCAATACTATTGAAAGCTTATAAATATTAAGAGGAGGTAAATTTTATTTTTCAGAAATAATAAGTGTATCCAACACTAAATCCAAGGGAGACCTTTAAAGGTTGTAAACATTCACATGGTTTCACACCTGAAGTTAATTTAAAAGACAGATAAACTAAATTAGTCGTTTAACACAATTACTGGAAAGTCATTAAGGAACACTATTTGGCGTTTTAAATATCTACAATTGAGTTAAATCCTGTTAAGTGACTTTGTATTTGCCACCTGTTAAATCATTTACAGTGTCATATTAATCATTGCCTATGTTAATGGTCTGTCTAAAATACACTTACTTGTTAGAGAAGGGATGTTCCCTCGGTAAGGACATAGTTTTAACTAAAGCTCAACATTTAGGCATGCTCTGGAGTCTTTCTTAGTATTGTATTCGAGTAACAACCCATATAACAACTTAATGTTTTAAATCTAATTTAATATGTTAGTAATCTAGAAGGCCACTTGCGGTTACCTAGTATACATTATATGTATATGTATATACGTTCTATGCACATAAGTATAGTTTGAATTAAAAAATAAATCTTATCACTCAAAAAAAATCATGGTTTTAAGGACTTTATTTTCCCACATCTGATTTTAACGTCTGAGGGGCTGAAAGCAATTCTCAGGAATAAGGTTATCTTCAATTATCTAATAAGATAGACATACATAAAGTTTACCTGAGTGCCAATGTGTTGTTTATAGCTGAAAATTAGTATAATAAATTTTTGCTATTTTCCCAGTTTAGCTTATAGAAAAGCATTATTAGGCATGGCCACAATGCTGTGCATTCACAGAGTAAAAGAAGAACTGTCATTATGACATTGTCAGTTATAAAATAAAATCACAACATGGAAACACTTTTTAAACTTTCTTTATGCTTCAATACCAACCGAAAGTCACCAAGACACACTTCATAGATAGAGACTTGAAAACATTCCAAAGAAGCACATGCCATTAATTACAGAAACTCTCCTACTGTAATTGAATCCCTCATCAAAACATGACTTCACATAGGACGTTTATGGTTTATGCCACTCACTTATCCTTCATGTCCTTATAAGTGCATGAGAATTAAATAGACTTAAGGGAATTGCAGTTCACTAGGCAGAATTCTAAGGATCGTTTCTTGCAGCAAGAATTCTTCAAAAAAGAATTCTGATCAATACTTTCTTTGAGAGATTACCCACATTGGTAATGTCAGTCTCCTGTGATGGTACTGCCCGAACTAGTGAAACGATGGCAGGGTTCACGTAACAGGACTGGTATTGTAAATATCATAATCTTGTGACACTATCTGCTCCAGTGTGTGAATAATCAACCAACATTTTTTCTTTCCTGTCACACTCAATTTTCAGAAATGATAAGTCTCACTTTGCATGCCCCAAACATTCTATAATCTTCTGCCCAAAAATTGGTGAAAGAATTTGTATTATCCCTGTGGGAATGATTCACTCTAATTTCTGGTCAGCTAAGAATAGTGCATATTAAAGAGTGAATATTAAAATTGTCCTTCTATCCCCAAAATGAACTCTGTTCCAACCACCTATATATTCCTGAGAAACAACCAAACAAAATATTTTCAATATTTTCTATTCAATATCTCTACTAGTGTGTCTAATTGGCATCTCAAAATTAAAATTTGTTAACATGAATTCTGATTTCTTGCTCACCTCTTTCATGTTTTTTTCTTCTTATTCCTCATCTCAGTTTTTAAAAATATATCATTATTCCTGTTACTCAGGTTGAAAACTTTGGTAGTAGCATTTTGATTCTTTTCTGGTCAAACCATGTCCAAATAACAAGTTTGTCATTAAAAAAAAAAAAATGTCAAGAAAACAAATTACTTCCAACGTCTCCATTTGTCTTTTGAGCTTTTAATGTCTTCTGTAGATTATACATATAATCTCATAAGTGATCTCTTTGCTTTTAAACTTGCTTCCATGTAGTCCATTCTTTGTACAACAACCAGAGGCATTGTTTCAAAGCTGCATCTCAAACCATGGAGACTCTGACTCTATATTCCTTGTCTCACTCAGTAAACGCCAAAGAAATCACCAACGTCAAGGTCTTCGCTGTGTCACTTATAATGCAGTCTCAGGCAGTCTTTGCAACACCAACTCTTCCATCCTCCATCTTGTCTGCTCCATTCAGTTTGACTGGTATCGTTGTTTCTTGACATGCATGGATATCCCTGCCTTAGAGTGTAAACAATTGCTGTTTCCTTTAGCTGGGTGTGGTGGTGCACACTTGTCGTCCCAGCTAGTTGGGAGACTGAGACATGAAGATCACCTGAGACTAGAAGGTCGAAGCTGAGTCATGGCTGTGGCACTGCACTCCAGCGTGGACCACAAAGTGATAACCCAACTAAAAAGAAAATACAATAAAATAAAAATTATTGTTTCTTTGTGATGTTCTTTTCCTGAGATATCCACATGACACTTTTCCTGCCCTTGTATAGAACTCTATTAATATGTTTCTGTATTTGAGATGATTTAGACTGCTATTTGCCAATTTTTTCATAATATACTGTGTATTATTCTTTGTAACGCTTAGCACTAGCCTACATTTTGATTTTTTCCTTAAATTATGTGCTTACAGTTTGTCTCCCCCAAGCAAAATAATATGTCTAGTTGAGGAGAGTCGGTGCTTCGCCTTTTGTCTTTTCCTTTTTTATTTTTGTTAAGGTGTTGCGTGGACTGGTCTTGAGCTCCAGAATTCAAGCAATCCCCCTGCCTCAGTTTCCCAAGGTGCTAGGATTACAGGCATGAGCCATCATGTCTGGAGCAGAATTTTTGTCTTTTTATCACAGCTCTATTCCCATCACCTGACACAATCCCTGGCACAAAATAAATAGTAAATTAATAGTAGTTCAATCTGGTCTTTGAATGAAGCAATTGGTATTGCACTGCATATAAATTTACAGTTTGTCCATTAATATCAATGAATTCCTGGAGCATATACTTTTAAAAGATGAATAGACAGGTGAGTATTCCTCTAAACTAGAAAATTATTGAAATAAATTGAAATAAATAAAATAAATTTATTTGCTCTTCTAAAAACTTTGTTCCAACAATAGTAATTAATAACATACAGTGTTTTATATAGCAATGAATAAAATTAATCCAAAGTATTTTTGAGGGGTGTTTGATAAGGTAATGGAATGAAAGATATCAGCCAAGCACAGTGGCTCACACCTGTAATCCCTGCACTTTTGGAGGTTGAGATGAGAGGATGGCTTGAAGTCAGGAGTTTGACACTAGCCTGAGAAACATAGTGAAACCCCCATATATACAAAATATGTTAAAAGTATACAAAAGTGATGGCATGGGCCTATAGTTCTAGTTACTCAGGAGGTTGAGGCAAGAGGATTGCTTGAGCCCAGAAGTTCAAGATTACAGTGAACTATGATTGTGCCATTTAACTATAGCCTGGGCAACAAAGCAAGATCCTGTCTCAAAAACAAAACAAAACAAAACAAAAAACTTGGAAGGACTCTCAGATGTTCTAGGTTTACATTAATTAATTGATTTAAACTTTTAGAGTAAAGTGAGTGGTTTAGAATTACAATATAACAGATATTAAAGAAACAGAACTCTTTTTACTTCACAGTCTTTTAATTACTTATGGAAAATATCAGTAGGTAATAATCACCTCAAATCTATGCTCTGTTTTCAACTTTATGGGTGAAGATCCTCTGTTTGCCATGTTAAAATTGTCCTTGGCAAGACACAAAAGACTATCCTTACACATCTTCTTTAAAGACTTTGTTAGAAAGATTACTCATATTCATGGTTGTGATTGATGTCTGTTTTTCTACCTGAGGGAAAGCTGCCTAAAATGTTAAAACCTAAGGAAAATTATTGTTATGACACCAAGTACATGCTTTCTGTTTTATTCTATATATTAATATGACCAGAGATTTTTTCTTTATTTCAGAATAAAATGCAATGAACAGAATTGCATCCCTCCACAAATGCATATGGAAGCCTTAATCACCAGTACTTCAGAATGTGACTATATTTGGAGATCGGCCCTTTAAAAAGTGATTAAGTTTAAATGAGGTCATTAGGGTGGGCACTAGTCTAATCTTACAGGAGTCTTTATAATGAGAGGTAATTTAGACACAGGAACAGCAAGGAAGCACACACACATAGAGGAAGGTCCATCTGAGAACACAGAGTAGGTCATGTGCGAAACAAGGAGTCAGGTCACACAGGAAATCAAACCTGCTGATGTCTTGTTCTTAGACTTTTAACCTCAGAACTGTGAGAAAATATATATATGCTTTTTAAATAACTAGGCTTTGGTACATTGTTATGACAGCCTTAGCAAATATATGGAAGCTAGCAAAATTGCTAATACACAAAAATCTCATAAGATACTAAGTGGTATAAATGTAGAATCTCTTATATTTCATTCCGTTTTCATGTTATAATTGGAGATTGAGATGAGAGGATGGCTTGAAGTCAGAAATAGTTATCCTACTTGGAAATGGCTCACCTAAGACCAATATTACATATCTTAGTTAGAGTTTACCATCTCCCTTTGTGTGCTTGTTTGTCTTTCTAGTTTGTTGTCTTATGACAATGGTCAAAGACCTTTATCAAAGGGTTTTTGTAATACAAATCATCTTGCTATAAATTCTAATAAATAAAAAAGATTACTACATAAGTAAAACAAAATCTATAAAAGATTGCATAGATATTAATTTGGTTTTATTGAAGGTTTTTAAATTAAAAATTTCCATAAACATTTAGCAACTTTTTCTAACTTATTGCTATATTTTAAAGGGAGGGACACATCTCATCAACAAGGGTACCTGCATAATGAACATTTATATACCTAACCCTGAATTGTACCCACATCTTTAAAACAAAATAAAGAATAAATAAATAAATAAATGAATATAAAATATATGCATATGTGCATGCATGCACTATTATTTTTTTCATCTTAGAATATTATTTGGCCACTAAGCAAATTTAAATAAAAATAGGTAATACTGAAATACAACAAATATGTTTAACTGTAAATACTGTTCAATGTCAATACAAATATTTCATTATTCACTTTACAATATTTATTTCCTATTAGCTTGCACATTAAGTGCTGATGTAAAAGCTCTGGGACATCAACATTTCTTACCCTAAGTTACTTACATTCCAATGAGTAAAGGAATATTAATTAATATTAATTAAAAATAATATTAGGCAACTACATCTATAAAATAATTACAAACACTAATGTTTTATTTTTAAAATATATAAAATTAGATGCAATTAAATTTGGGGGGAGAGGTGTCAGTTTTGCTTAGGCAGGTTCAGGAAATCGTCCCAAAAGTGTGTTGTCATGTAAAAAAGGGGTGAGGAACATGGAATTTTTTTGAGAATGAAATAAAAAAAATTTGAGAATAATGAAAATTCCAGGTACAAGAAACAAAAACTCAAAACTCCTGAGGCAAAATTAATTCTGGAAATTCAAGGCAAAAGAAATTGAAGCTTATTTATACCAGGATGATATAAGAGAGTAGGCAGAATGTTGGAACCAACACTAGAGTGGTAGTAAAATTTATTTTAGAACTTCATTAGCTATTCATAAAGAAATATTTGACTTTTTTCCTGAGTGTGAGGAAGTCACTGGAAGGCTTTGCATATCAATGGTTATGCTCATTTAAAGCAAATGAAAGAAGAGGCTTAAACCTCTAATAGCTTTCATTTATAATACTTGACACACAAAAGCAATTAGTTTATTTCAGAGAGGATATTTCAGAATATGTTTAATTTTATCTAGCTTAGTAATCCTCTTAAATTATTTTGCCCTAAAATAATTACAGAAAATGTTTCTACTTAGTTTACTAAGCAGCATAAGGAAAAGGTGCAGCATATGATTTTAAACATTCAATCACCTTTTTAAACTTTATGAAACGAACCAAGTTTTTCTTACATAAAAGCAATATATTCAGCTATCATTAAATTTTAATCATACCCGTAAGTTGACTACTTGAGGATGATTACTCATTCATCTCACAGGTATTTATTTACTTTCTATTCAGTGTGAACACTGGAAATACATGGACATTATGTAGTTGTGAAGTTTACAATTTATCAGCTAAAAAATCCTAACTATATACAAAATCTTATGTATCATTTATACAATTCATTTAAGCTATTCAAGGGTATAAAGACTGCCAAACTGATGATATGGTAAATATAAATTTACTTATTAGGTTTGTTTTTGGATGATATATTTTTATTAAAATGTTGATATTTGAACGCTTATTATTAATAATGGTAAATTATATGTCTGTAGATGAAATAGAACAAAAATCTTTAAATTTATACAGATTAATATCTACCTTATCCCACAGAAACAATTTTTTAGTATCATAATATGTGTTATTTCTCATTTTCATTCAAGATCCTTATATAAGAATGATCTTTTAATCCTTAATTCCATTAAAAGCATTGATGTTAAATTACTTTTCAATTCTAGGCTTGATATATAGGTTTAAATGCCATTATGTGTATTAAATGCCATTAATAATTATTAACGTTAAAATTATTATGTTATTATGTTAATTGTGATAATTGAGAGCAGGGAGACAGCCCACAGAATGGGAAAAGTACTTGCCAACTGTATATCTGACAAAGTCCTAACATCTAGGATCTACAAGGAACTCAAATGCTCCAAAAGAAAAAAAAAAACAGCCCCTTTAAAAAGTGGGCAAAAGACATGCATAGACATTTCTCAGAAGAAGATATACGGGCAGCCAACAGACACATGAAAAAGTGCTCAGCCTCACTCATCATCAGAGAAATGCAAATCGAAACCACATTGAGATAACACCTAACCCTGGTAAGAATGGCCATCGTTAATAAAACAAACAACAGGTGCTGGTGAGGTTGTGGAGAAAAGGAATGCTTCTACACTGCTGGTGGAAATACAACCTAGTGCAACCTCTTTGGAAGACAGTGTGGCAATTTCTGAAAGATCTACAAATTGACCTTCCATATGACCCAGTAATTCCCCTATTGGGAATATACCCAGAGGAACTCAAATCATTCTACAAAAAAAAGATACCTGCACATGTATGTTTGTTGCAGTTCTATTCAATTGCCTTCTTTACAGTTAACTTCATTACCTCACTCTTTAATTTTTGGACCCAAATAGTTTTGACTTTTGTCACTTTCTATGTTTCCACAGCACTACATTTATTCTGCTTTAATTTCTTTAGAAAATTGATACCACTTAAACTTTATTTAGTCCTTTTTCCAAAAGATTATCTACAAAGTAGAAGTCTCACAGTTCCTTGAGAAAAATAATATTATTGTGAAGACTTTAGCTGTAGATGTTGAAGAAAGGCAGGTCGGGGTCACCCAAAGACTGTCATACCTCAGTCTGATTAATTTAAAAACAAATGGTTGGCAAATTTAGCAAAACAATGAATTGGGTAACAATAAATTGTTATGAGACTAATTTTATTTAGTAACTAGTTAATGGTTGTTGAACGTACTGCTCAAAGTAAAGTTCCAATATTATTTTAAGTAAAGGAAAAAACATTTAATTGAGTATTCTCCAATGATGATCATGATTACTATGATAAAATTTTAGATGTCTTCATAGATAATTAATTTCTTGTTATACTCTTTATGGTATTCTTATTAGTTTATGGTATTTTCATCAACAAATCTTTATATTCTTAAAAAATAACAAAATATAAGAGAGTAGAAAATGCAAAGACCTTAGAATAGCCGGGCTCAGTGGCTCAGCCTGTAATCCCGCGCCTTTGGGAGGCTGAGGTGAGTGGATTGCCTGAGCCCGTGGGTTCGAGACCCGCCTGGGCAGCGAGACATCATCTCTACAATAAATCAAAAAATCAGCGGGGCATGGTAGCGCATGCCTGTAGTTCCGGCTACGCGGAAGGCTGAGGCGGAAGGATCGCCGGGGCCCAGCAGGCCGAGGCTGCGGTGGCCGGGAGCGGCCACTGCACTCCAGTCTGGGCGACAGAGTGAGATTCCAACTGAAAAAAAAAAAAAAAAGAAAAAAGAATAATGGAAAATTGAACGTTAATTCATCATATCATTTGGGAACAATCACTTTACAATGTTCAGATATAATGTATACATTTCTCATGTATAATCTAAGGATAAGGTAGTTCTCTTATGAGGTTTTTGTGAAGAGCTTTTTTATTTATTTATTTATTTTGAGTTGGAGTCTCACTCTGTCGCCCAGACTGGAGTGCAGTGGCCGCTCCCAGCCACCGCAGCCTCGCCTGCTGGCCTCCGGCGATCCTTCCGCCTCAGCCTTC